>NC_045605.1:83044447-83344598 GCF_009762305.2 Zalophus californianus
ATTCTGTACAATATTTTTATGCCCAAACCAGACTTCAGCTCTGGTGACCAAAATAATAAGTTAGTGACTCTGCTGATGCAAGGATTCTATCTGCCTCACTCACTTCTGAGTAAACCCTTGGCACTTAGTAGGTACCATTAGTGGTTTAACTGGATTGATTCAAACCGAAGTGAGAATCTATTTCTCGGCAATTTCTATCCAGTATTGTCATCTAGAACCATCCAAAACAAGATTAATCTCTTTTCTGCTTGAACACGATTCAAATAAGGAGAACAACTAGGTTCTCATTAGCAGCCTGAAGATGAGCAGTTCATTCAGCTGTTCTTTGAAGATTTATTTATTTATTTTTTTAGAGAAAGAGAGAGCATGCACATGAGTGGGTGGGGCAGAGGAAGAGGGAGAGAGAATCTCAAGGAGACTTCACGCTGAGCTGTGGAGCCGGACATGGGGCTCAATCCCACCACCCTGAGATCACAAACTGAGCCAAAACCAACAGTCAGATGCTAAACCAACTGCACCACCCAGGTGACCCTAAGCTGTTCTTTGAATAATCCAGTGTCCAGACAGGCCCTTACACATCCTGATCAATATTCTTCTGTGTGTTAAGGACTCATATAAAGTATGGAGATTCATAAAGGGCAGAATGGACCCAGACTGAGGACATTAAATAACTGCAGACAACAGATTCAAATGAAAGGTTTTTCAAATGTGATTCAAATGTCTTTGAAGACAATGAATTTATTATAATTATGGTCTGAGCACCTGGCCCAGCACTTTATACATACCAGGCTCTAGTGACTATGTCTAAATGACCTGATCAGAGCACTGCCTTACTGTTCTCTCAGCAATACTTGACCTATGTATTAAGCCTGTGGTGAAATAGCATTCCTTTTCAACTTCAATTATTTTTACTTAGTGAAGGCTGAAACCATTATGACAAAGCATTTTGCACATTTCAAAGATAAGCATTCTTTTTTACACTCAGTGTTACTACTACCAGTGTCATTCAGTCAGCTTATTGAGTTTGGATTTTATATCATTTATTCCTTCTAGTTCTTTTCACAAAGAAAAACAGGAAAAATATTCAAGGCAAGAACTTCAAAGGAAGAGGTGAAAGGTCTAAGATCTAAAGAAATACCAACATTTTACCAACATGAACACAGAAACTTTGCTTATATACCATGGGTTGCCCAGAGAAGTAGCCAAGGAATCCTGGTCTGAAGAAACCTGATTTGCTAAAAGGTAATATAATAGATGATTGAGAACAGAGATGTGAGCCCAAACCCCAGCTTGGTTCCTTTCTGTGTGCTGCTGGTTAAACTTTGTAACGTCTCTGAGCTTGTGTCCTCATTTTCAAAATAGGGATAGTATTTATAACTATGTCACATTAAGAGCTAACATTTATATAGCAGCTACTATGAGCTAGGTACTATTCATTTATTAACTCATTTAATCCTCATATAGTCCTTTAACGTAGGTACTATTACTAGCAGCGTTTTACAGAAGAAGAAACAGGTTCAGAAAGATTAAAAATTGGGGCGCCTGGGTGGCTCAGTCGTTAAGCGTCTGCCTTCGGCTCAGGTCATGGTCCCAGGGTCCTGGGATCGAGCCCCGCATCCGGCTCCCTGCTCCGCGGGAAGCCTGCTTCTCCCTCTCCCACTCCCCCTGCTTGTGTTCCCTCTCTCGCTGTCAAATAAATAAATAAAATCTTTAAAAAAAAAGAGAGAGAGATTAAAAATTTTAAACAAGTCAGCTATTAAGCAATGGAGTTGGGATTTAAACCCAGGCGATCTGCTCCAAAGTTTCTGCTCACAGCCATTACAACCATACTGCCTCTACTATCATATGCATGAATTCCACAATATTCTCTCCCTATTGCCCTCATTTCCCTCAGCAGCGGGAAAGAAAAGAACCCTGGGCTAGATATCAGGAGGCCTGGGTTCTACTCACAGTTCCTCCCTGACTAGTTCTGTGACCCTCAGCAAGTTACTTTCTCTCTGGTCCTCAGAATCCTCACTGGTAAAATTGAAAATTTCCAGGGGTCATGAATTCATGCTTAGAGATGACCAAAGAGTAACTCAATGAATGAAACAGGCTGAGAAATACTTTTCCCTAGAAAGACACTTTGCTTGCATATATGAATGACACGAGCACACAGAAAGCACTCAATATAACTGCAGCTGTCAGTGTCACGTACTTCTCCCTCTCCCCTTCTGCCCTCACACCTCCACAGTTCTCAACTACACGTCTCAGTTACCCTCACCACTTCAAAATCCCAGAGAAAGCTATTAGCATAGAAATAGCCTTGCAGAGATAAGGCCAGAGGAAGGCCAGGGACCCACCCATTTCTGAGCCTATTTAGTCTTCAGACAGCTGACCTTGACCTTCTGACTAGCTCTGAGCCAGTCACACCAAAGAGTCTTTAGACCCAAGGCTGTGAACACATGATGCTCTAGTAGTAGTCATAACCTCCCAAATCCACTTAATCCCTTAATCCCCCCTCCTAGCAGGGCTGGAGCCCACACAGAATGCCTGTCTCGGCCTCTACCCAAGAGCATCAGCAAAGACCTGAGCTCAGTCTTAGCTACTCTGCTTTGATCACGAGGCCTCCGCTCTAACCTCAAACCCAGAGGTTCCACTTTCAGAGGAAACATTCTTGTGCCTAGATGGAGTTTGCTAATACGTAAGTGATGAAATCCAAAGTACATTTGGTATTTGGACAAATGTCAAATGTTTTCCTTATGTACCACATGTAAAATATAAATGAGGGAAGTTTAAAAAAAAAGCAAGAGACAAGCAAGTAGGTTACTCTGAGTATGATGCCGCTTCTCTGCTCCAACAGAAGATTTCTAGAAAGGTGAGATTCCCACTGCATTCTAGAATGTTAACCTTACTATGCCTCCCTCTTGCCATTACTCCCCGCAATAGCAGGTAAAAGAAGAGAACACTGGGCTAGAAGATAGTCAGGAGGCCTGAGTTCCACTCACAGCTCATCCTAGACTAGCTCTGGGACTCTGGGCAAGTTACTTTATTTCTCTGGGCCTCAGGATTTTCATCTGTAAAATGGAAATGTCTGCAGGTCACAAATGCACACTCAGAAAGGCCCAGAGAGTAATGCAATGATGAAACAGACTAAGGATTAATCTTGCAAGAGAGAAACTCTTCAACTTGCATGTGTAATGCATAGTATTCTCCACTTTCATAAAGAAATATGCCAATTTCACTTAGGAAACTTAAATTTTAGAATTGTTTAAGATTTACAGAAAAGTCACAAAAACAGTAGAGTCCCTATATACTCCATACCCAATTTCTTCTTTTGTTAGCATCTTATATTAGTAGCAGACATTTATCACAACTTTTTTTTTAAACATGCAGCCCTCTCAGCCTATCTAAGATATGAGTACAGAGAAATATTTCTCTTCTGACTATGGACTCTGAGAAACAAACTGAGGGTTTTAGAGGGAAGGGGGTTGGGGGGATGGGTTAGCCTGGCGACAGGTATTAAGGAGGGCACGTATTGAATGGAGCACTGGGTGTTATACGCAAACAATGAATCATGGAACTCTACATCAAAAACTAATGATGTAATAATGTATGGTGACTAACATAATAAAATAAAATTAAAAAAAAAGAAAAGAAATATTTCTCTTCTAAAGAAGAACAAAATGCAATCTTATCTTGACAATTCTGCCTCATTTAGAGATACAGTAGGGATGGAGGAGACTATAGTTAACAGGTATAAGTCCCAGGGAGGAGCTTGCTGTGCAGATTCTGGGGAATGACTGCCACATAGGGATGCATATCCTATATTTCCAGATCTCTTTTATTTTTGTTTTTGCTTTTGCTTTTCAGATAAACCAGAAATCCAGATTTTTCCATAAAGCATACTGATTTTTAAAGATTGGCTTGTTTCTTTTCCTTTCTTAAAATGCTATGCTGGCCAAATAAAACAGATATGCTAACTGGATTTGGCCTGTGAATTTCAGTTTGGGATCCCTAGTCATATTAGTTTCACTGGCCAAAGTCAAGGTGTCAGCAGGACTGGTTGCCTCTGGAGGCTCTGGGAGGACAATGTATTTTCTTGCCTCTTTCAGCTTCTGGTGGCCACCTATCTTCCTTGGCTTACGGATTCTTGCTCCATCTCCAAAGCACACCACCCCAACTCTGCTTTTGCCACCACAAGGCCTTGTCTTCTGCCTCTGACTGCCCCTGCATCCCTCCTTCTTAGAAGAACTCTTATGATTACCTCGGGCCCACACAGATAGGTAATCCAGGATAATCTCTCCATCTCAAGACCCTTAACTTAATCACATCTGGAAATTCCATTTTGCCATACAAAGATAACACTCACAAGTTCGACAAGATTAGGATGTGGACATATATGGGGTCAATAACGAGCCGGCCACATTAGTTTAGAAACTAAGCTCCTTTCTAGCTTTTGTATTTAAGGATTCTCTCTCAGATCACTTTCTTATGATGCCATCTTCTTGGCCTCCTGTCAGAGAAGCCACTTTAGCATGTATTTGTGGGGCAGCTCTCATGTACCCAGCAATATGCTGGGGACAGAGAGGAGGAATAAATATACAAGAACAAATATTCTTTTCTATATCAAAGATTTCTGATGTACTTGGGAATGGACAAGAATTTATAGAAGATGCAATACTCTAAGAACTCACTTCACTAGAAAGATTTTCATTAGATCTAGGTGAAAAATTGGGGATGCACACATTTTTTTTCTTTGTAGAAGAATAATACACAAGTATGTATCATATCATCCATTCATGACACGTCACAGAACATTCATTAGTCACCATTTCTACATATGACCCTCAATAATCCACACTAGAGAGGACACAGGCTATGAAAACACAGACCCAGAAAGAAGGATATGAGGAAAAACAACACCTCTGAGACGAAACTCTTGGAGGTAACATGGCCAGGACCACCGTATTCCCCTAAACCAAGCTTTATACGCAACTACTACAGCCATAAACTATTAGGCAGGAAGGGCATCTTTCCCTTGGAACCCTGAAGTGGACATCTTTTGGAGTATCTGCCCCATACATAAGCCAATAACCCCACTCCCTTTCTTTGAGAAATATGTTCCCCTCTAACTCACTGAAATGCTTTCTTGGTGTATCTTTGTAATAGTTGACTTCATTTAACTGAACCAGTGGGCATTTGATACCTACAGTTCCATCCCTGGACATATGGAATTAAAAGTGACTTGAGTTAATTGAGGCCTCTAACATAGAGATTTGGAAAGTGAAGCATGACCATCTTCCTCCTTCACAGACTGGAGATGTAGAGAAAATCATATGACACAAAGAGAAAACAGGCAAGGCATGAAACAATGACACACAGAGAGACCAAAGTGATAGCCAGAGAACCCTCATAGGCTTTTACGTTTCTGCTCCCAATCACTTCCTGAGGTTTGGCTGCATTTTTGCCTTTGCATTCTAAGAGACAACCTGTTTGTTTAAAATAAATTCCCTGCCTTTCCTTAGGTGAGACCAAGTTGGCTTCTGTTCCTTGAAACTGAAAAAGCATTACAGTCCCCTGAGATCTCTCAAAGACCTTCCCCTGAAGGCTCCCACCCACTGCTGTTTCTACTAAAAATGTTTTCTACTATTACTGGGTTTGGATTCCTGTCCTTTAGGAACTATTTCAGAAGAATTTGGCACCTGGTGTCTTTAAGACTTGAGAACAGAGGACACCTTAGGCAACACAATTCGCACATCAGTTTTGCAAAAGTGAAATGTTTGGCCCAAATTCTCAAAATAAAGTCATTTTTATGGATGGTTAAATTTCTCATGTCCCAGTTGCTGAATGGTTTCATGTAAACCTTTACAGTCTGCAGGGATTTGATCCTCATCTCAGGGGCTGTCCAAATTTAAAGGAATGGAATGTGGCTTGCTAACTGTTTGGTAGTTTCACTTTTTAAGCAAGTATTGAAAGCACATAAAGATACATTACTCAGTATTTTGCCACTGACAGAATGTTTTCACTCACAGTGCCTCATTCAATCCTCATAATAGTGTGGTGGGAAAAGACAGGGTAAGATCTTGCATTCTGTTTTATAGATTTCAGAGATATTGAATGATTTGACCTAGGTTAAGAAAATGGCACAGGATTCTGAGCCCCTGTTGGGTTAGTATGAAGTCTAATCATAATATGGTAATTGCCTTGCACAGTAACTGATACACAGTGTTTCAGGAGTGACAAACCATTTCATCTCACACAGCAGTTCCAATCCACTGATAGTGGCTATCTGCAACACTGTGTTGAGAAAGATTCAAGAGTGCATCTGAAGTCTGTATGAAGAAATGCTGTGATTGAATAGTGTTGCCTGCTGACAGGTTAAGGGCGAGGAGAGTGCCAGCACAGTGCTCAGTATTTCCATCCCTATAGTAAATGCTCTGTGCATGTTCACCGAGTTAAACCAAACTCGCAGACCCAGGACTGAAAACCAAGTCACCTGTCTTTGTTTGCCAGTTTTCTTTCCAGCATCTCCCTTAGCCCAAAGACGAAACCTGGCCTGCTATCTGCTCTTGTAAATAAAGTTTTATTGGAACACAGTCATGCTCACTGGTTTATGTACTGTCTATAGATGCTTCTATGCAACAATGATAGATTTGAATAGTCGCAACAAAGACCAGGTTGTCCACAAAGAGTAAAATATTTACTATCTGTCCCTTTATAGAAGTCTGGCCAAGCCCACTCCTAAACCAAACCAAGGAAGTTCAGAGTAGCTCCAAACATATCAAAGCAATCTCATCTTTTCTTCTCCATAGAATAAAGTTGCCCACCTTTGTGCTTTGGTAACAAGGTTAAAATGTACCTTGCCATCACTCAGCATTATAAGATAAAGCAGGCAGGTGTGTACCTCTCATTAAGTTATTCATAGATTGGCATTTAGAAAATAAGAAGTTCTAATATGAATTAAGTACTTTAAGTAGTTGTGCCTGAGGTGATTAATTCATTGAAGGGTAAAAGAAAAATACAACATAAAATGGTAATAACAGAATTCAAAGCTACTGTAAACTCCTATTTACCCAGTATCCAACCAACCAGAAAGTCATAACTTATTTTATTTTCCTTTTTGTGGAGAAATACTATACAAAGATTAAAGAAATTGATGAGAGAATCAGTTTTCAGCATATCCACTCAAATTAAAAAGTAACTGATCTTCATAGTTACAACACTAAAGGCTTTTGAGTCATGTAAAAAGATTTACTAATCTTTGTGAGACTTACAGGGCAATTGAAGTTAATTAGCATTAATGAGCCAAGCTGCCCAAGTTCTGAACATACGGGAGAATAGTATGTTGATTTATCTTTAAACTTTTGGCTTTTATACAGTATTATAGGAGTTAAGTCATGGTATTAAAAAAAATTATATATATCTATATCTATCTATCTATATATATATATATATAGAGAGAGAGAGAGAGAGAGAGAGAGAGAGAGGTCTCTTTTTACAACAGGCTATGGATTATTATACTACACAATGAGATGCTCACATGAGTGTTCATTAAATACTTGTGAGCAACAAGGTGATTTATATGTAGCCACCAAGTGCACTGGGAGAAGATGCTAATAAAACATTAAACACATACACAGGCAACATAATATCAGATATTATGGGGAAAAACACTGTGACAAAGACTATGCTGGGTTGATTGAAAATGCAATGGCTAATGATTCCTCACACCAAAGTATACGCACCTTGCTCTTCTGAACAAGAAGTGAATCTATTTTCTTCCCCCTTGAATCTGGGCAGGACTTGTGACTAACTTTGGCCAGCAGAATGCAGCAGAAGTGGGATTCTAAGATTTTCCAACCAGGTCTTAAGAGAATCATCTCTCTTTTGGAATTCAGCTGCCAGGCTGTGAAGAAACTCAGACCAAACTCCAGAGTGAGAGAGGCCACACGGAGGGAGGCTCTGCTATAAACATAAGGCCATCTTTGACATCTATGCTCCAAGCAGCTCCCCACTGAATGCAGCTGCCTACACAGTGAGGAGAAGAACAACCTAGCTGAGTCCAGTAAACACATAATCATAAAGTATTGTTATAGACTGCCCCATTTGGGGGTGATTGTTTACTCAGAAGTAGATTCCTAAAACAGAGACAGATTTTGTGGGAAAGATCATTTAGACTGATAGTCAAGGGAAGGTCTTATGAGAAGGTGTTTGAAATGAATGAAAGTGAGATTCTGGTGGCAGAGCCTTACCAGCAGAAGAAATAGCAAGTGCAAAGCCCTGAGGCAAGAATAAGCTTGGTGGGCATGAGAAACAATTAGAAGTCTGATGCTGATACAGTGTAATAAGAGTCAGAGAGAGAGGGAGAAGCTAGATCCTAGAGGGACTTATAAACCGTATCAGGAGTTTAGACTTACTCTTAAGTCACAAACCACTGGACGTTTTTAAGCAAAGGATGATACAAACCAATTTCCATTTAAAAAGTATCATTCTGGTTGCTGTGTATGTTGTGTAGAGAATAGACTGAAGTAGCACAAGAGTACAAATGGGGAAACTAATACTAGCATTCAAGAGAGGGAACACCAAAGCTTGCAGTAGCTTTAAAAACAAAAATAAAAACATTATTGAGGCTACTACAAAACCCACCATTTTAAATAAAGAGTTCAGTGAGTTTTGGTAAATGTATATAGTCACACAACCCTCACCACAATAGAATTTTAGCATACTCCTATCACTCTATAATGTTCATTATCTAACGCCCCTTTTCAAACCCCACTTCCTCCCAGCCCAAAGCAATCACTATAACTCTTACTTTCCATGAAAAGTCACATAACTATAGCTTTGCCTTTGCCAGCAATTTCATATAAATGCAATCATACAAAATGCAGTCTTTTGCGTCTGGCTTCCTTCATTTAGCATATTTTTGAGATTCATGCATATTGTTGTGGGTATCACTAGTTTATTCCATTTATGCCTAGATAGTATCCCACTGATGTATATGTCACATTCTGTTTATCCATTCACCAGTTAGTTGATTGGCATTTGGAGTGTTTCTAGTTTGGGGCTAATCCTGATAATTCTTCTATGAATATCTGCATGTAAGCCATTGTATGGACATGTTTTCATTTCTCCTGGGTAAATATCAGGTAAACATATGCTTATGTAAGGGTATGTTTTTAATTTTTTAAGAAACTGTCAAACTGTTTCCCAAAGTGACTGTATCATTTTACATTCTCAGCAGCAGTGAATGAGAGCACCAGTTTCTCTACATTCTCACCAACACTTAGTATTGTCTGTGTTTTTCATTTTAGCCATTCCAAGTAGGTGTACTATGGTATTTATTTCATTGTGGCTATAAATGTCCTTCTTTGGAGAAGTATCTATTCAAATCTTTTGCCCATTTTTTATTATTATGAATTTATAAGAATTCTTTATATATATATGTATATTTATATATATATATGTTCTTTATCAAATAATATTTTGAAAATATTTTCTTCTAGTCTATGATTTGCTTTTTTAATTTTCTTAAGGGAATCCTTGGAAGAACAAACATTTTTAGGGGTGCCTGGGTGGCTCAGTCGGTTAAGTGGATGTCTTCAGCTCAGGTCATGATCCCAGGATTCTGGGACGGAGCCTGCTTCTCTTTCTTCCTTTACCACCCCCCCCACCCCCTGCTCATGATCTCTCTTTCTTTGTCTCTCAAATAAATAAAATCTTAAAAAAACACACACACATTTTTAATTTTGGTGAAATCCAATTTCTTATTTTTTTTAACTGGCTTGCTTCTGTGCCCTATGTAAGAAATCTTCTTAACTTAAGGTCACAAAAATTTTCCTCTATACTTTCTTATAGAAACTTCACAGTTGTAGCTATTACATTTGGGTCCATTATTCATCTCTTTGGCAGAATTTTATGTGCTACCAGATCACATTTTGGGGTTAACTCTATTTTAAGGAGCTTAAATTCAGCAGGTTAAAATATACTCTATAACTCAAACAAATAATAGGTAATCTTTGGGAGAGCAGGGAATCTACTAATTTTTCAATCATTGTATCTTGGCCAAAACTGTGTTGTCCCCCAACTTCCCACCAAAAAAACAAAAACAAAAACAAAAAACCCCCACAACTGTGCTGTCCCCTGGTCATGGCCTCATTTACTCTTTGAAATGCATCTTGAAACTTCCTCACACCCTCTACCCTAAATCTTTTTGATGTTGGTGGGAGTGGGGCAAAGGGGAGGAAATATTCTTCCCACTCCTGCCTGATATTTCCTTTCATTTCTACTAGCTTAACATCTCTGAACTCCTTTTGCCCCATCACTTGTCCCCAGAGAAGAAGAGAGACGTATCTATTTGTACATTTGTATAGCTGCCCTTTGTCTCTTCCTTTTCTTGGGAGGTGGCCCATATGCAGAGAATATGTGTTCCCCACTGCCTTCAGCCCTGCAGTGACCAGGGATATAAAGGCCCCACCCCTGAGAATGAGGAGGCAGGGGGCCAGCACTGCCTGTGACTGAGTGGTAAGTCCTTCTACTCAGAGGTTTATTATTAGGAAGCCTACTAGCACATAAATATAAGCCAGATCCTGCAATAGCAGCTTTAACTATTATGAAGGTAATGTTTTGCCTCTATTTGCTTAATCTTTTTCTGGTTTCTCATCTGGTTCAGAACTCAGATAGGGAAGGTTGATATTTGCTGGAACACCCTCAAACATCCCCCAAACTCTTATCTTGTAGGTTTCCTAACTCTGTCCCTCTGACCTTGCAAATCCTTGTTTCTCTCCTCCTGCCCCCATCAGATTGAGAATTCATTGTTATAGAGAGCCAGCATTATCTTAAAAATTCATTACAGAATTTTAAAAAAATACAAATTCACAGCAAAGGAAGAATATTAACATGACTTATTCTTCTACCCTCCAGAACCGTGTAGTCCACTAAGGCAGACACTTGCCCTATATGGCTATTTACATTTAAATTTGATTTTAAATTAATTATAATTAAATTAAATTAAAAATCCACTTTCGCAGTCACACTAGCCATATTTCAAGTGCTCAGTAGCTACATGTGACTAGTGATTACTGTAACAAGAACAAAGGTATAGAACATTTCCATCATCAGAGGAAATTCTATTGGATAGACTACTTTACAGAAAATTTAGGATTTAATACGGCTTTCCTTGTTTAAAAAGATATTCCATCCTTCTATATCATTTTTGATGACTGCAAAGTACTTTTCTGTATTGATTTCTTTACTATAATTTCTGTAACCAGATGTTGGACATGGACTTTTTTCTGAACATTTTTCATTATAGTCAATAATACACTGAATATTCTTGAATATCTTCAAACTGTCTTAAACTCTTGAGATGATTTATAGAGTCAAAAGGCACAAATGCTTTTAATATTTCTGTGAGGTATTGCCAATTATAGAGAGCACCCTGGCTTAGAACACATGCCCAACCCTCCTATTTGTCTGAAAGAGAATAATTCAGAGTGACTTTATGTCTCTATAGAAAGCTGTTTGAAAACAAAAAAAGCCAAAATGTTAGCTGTTAGTTAAATATGCTAAGGATTCTTGGGAGTTTGTTGATTTCAATCCTATGAACATACCTCCTAGAAGCTGCTCTTCTTTTTTTATTCACACCCCAAGGATATCTCTGGTGTTCCTTCGAACACTGAGTTCAGCTGTTCTCTCAGAGATGTTTGGAAACTTTCTCACTGGCAATGTGATAATAAACTTAAGGCTAACCATAGGTGTGTTTTGCCATTGGCATGTCCTCGTTCTGTTTAGCATCTCCTGTCATATCATGTGTGATACTATTACCACTTTGGTTTTACTAGGGTGGCTAAGTGTGGCTCCCAACATGGAAAGCACTAGAAGCACTTTTCTAGCTGTGGCAGAAGAATGTACAGATTCTGGAGATAGACTGCTCAGATTAGGATCCTCTCTCTGCCACATGTTAGCTATGTGATTTTGCCATGTTAAGAAGCCTTTCCTGTTTCAGTTTCCTTATCCATAAAATGAGATGAATAATACCACTGTTATTACACGTCTGATACATATTAAGCATCTTGTAAGTGTCTCATACATAAATAGCCTAATCAGTGTAAAATATAGTGGGTTTATCTCCTACTTTTATCCATATATTGTGCTTTTGGTGAGATGAGAGCGCAGCAAGTTCAGTCTACCATGCCAGTCATTAGCTAAAATTGAACTTGAGTCAGCTAAAATACCTAGATCAGCATTTCCCAAAGTATGCCACATGGATGGCACATTTTCTCTGTAGGGAGAATGGATTATAATTAAATAAGTTTGGGAAATGCTGCTCTTTTAGAGTTAGAATGTGCATTAGCACACCTTGAGTCTTGGGAAGTCTTGCAATAGAGAAACAGGTTGACTTGAATTTAACCAAACATTTTCCAAAATCATTTGATATAGACATTTTTCACTGAATAGTCCCTATTTTAGAACAGGCTTTGGGCAATGCTGCCTCCTATTAGAACAGTGTCTTTAAAGACATCAGTTTGTGAAATGAGCCATTAGCTGTACTTTCCCTCAAAAACATCTATTAAGCCTTCTCCCCTTACCCTTGTCTTGTGCTCATATTACTGATTTGTTGAAACTTTTGGCAGGACTTTACATTCTTTCTAATCAGTTTTATCTTATCTTGTTAGTTTAGTCTTTTATTCCAGCTTACCAAGACTTGGGGAGGATCTTATGATCAAGTATGCATTCCAAGGTTGTCTCCCAGAAAATTTATTATCTTGATTTTATTGCCTTTCTCTAAGTGTTTGGCAAAAATACCAATGAGAATAGGCTCAACGATAGGGCAAGTCTGTTCCACATTGTTTTCTAATTGCCTATTAGTGATATCTAACAATGCTAAAAATAATTCTCACCAATGTGTTGGTGGAAGCAAATATTAAAATATTCTTCCAAGTATTTTGATAGGGACCTGATGAAGACATTACCTTTGATGGGACGATGGAATATGGGTTTTAGTGCAAGAACCTAATGATTAATTGGTGGCTGCAGAGGGGCATGCTTTAAAATAGATTTGGAGCCACCTCTGGGACCCATATTGTATTTGCCATAGATGTGGAAGTGAAGAGTTATAAATACGTCATATATTTCCCAATCTAACCTTGTTCCAAAGTCTCTTCCTTCCACCTGATCCAGGGGCAGACCTTGAAGACATTTTGGAATCTCTTAGGTTTGCTGCCACCTAATCTATCCATCCCTAGCATTAGCCCTGTGATAGTTCATTGATCAGTTAGGATAGAAACTTCTTTAGCAAAGCACAGTTTATGTTAACAAAGTGAAAGCAATAGTTTAATAAATTTGCCTTAAAACCAAACCAATGTAGTCAAAGTCATCAGAACCTAGAATTAAAATAAATAATCCAAACAGGAAATCTAAGTGTCTTGTTTTTGCAAAGAGCAATGGGATTCTATTACAAGAGTTTACGGTTCTTCATGTTCAAGTCTATTAAGGTTAAAATTATGCCAAGGTACTTTCTAAATAATATTATCATATTTTAAGAGCTATATTAAAAGTATGTTTTAAAAAGAATACTGAGAAAGTAAAGTGCCCTCGCAGTACATGAGGAATGGTGGAGAGAATGGGAGGTAAGGGGATAAGACAAGTGTCCTAAAACATTTAATTAATTAGATGTGCTTTATTACAACTCCCTTGGCATTCAATAATCATCACTAATCCTTACATCAAGCCAAGACCTTGCTCCTGTGCTCCAGATCCATATTTCCAACAAACTACTAAAACTTATCTATGCAGGATTACAGAAACACCTAAAAATTCATATGTCCAAAACTGGACTCATTATATATTTCCTCACACTGACTTCTCTTTTGTTCACCTGTGTTGGGAAATGGCTTCAGCTGCTCCTGTTTACCAAATTAGGAATGTAGTGTCATCTCAGATACTTACTTTTCCTCATCCCTACAACTGGTGACTCAGAAAATCCAGTTCCTACAAAAACACTAATAACAGTAGCTTACACTTTTTGAGTGCTTCTATGTACCAGTTCCTTCTCCTTGAATATGGATAGGCTTGTGATTTGGAAAAAAGTGCCACTATATGACTTCCAAAGCAAGACCATGAAAGGTGATACAACTTCTTCCTGGGACTTTTGGGATGCTCATTCATGGAATACAGCTATCATGCTGTGAGGAAACCCAACAACCACATGGACCCACCATGTGCAAGTGTTCCTGCCAATAGCTACAGTTGAAGTCCCAGTTCCCCCAGACATGTTAAAAAGGATGCAAATAATTCCAGCCTTCAAGTTATGCTGAGCCTTGGGGTCCTTCCAGGGGAGCATTCAGACATCATGGAACAGAAACAACCTATCCTTATGTGCCTTTTACAAATTCCTGATCCACAGAATCTTGAGTGTAATGTAACTGTTCTTTTATGCTGCTAAGTTTGGGTGGTTTTATTGTGCAGCAATAAAAGAATGATACAATAAGCAATAGCTAGGCAGGCATTTCCCACACCACTCTAAGAGAAATCCTGGTGTCCTGGAGGATATCGCCAAGTTTTCTCAGAAAAAAAAAAATAAAGGTGGGGGAGGAAATGGTAGTTCTGTGGTCATTCATACTGTATCTCCTTAAAGATTCCCATTGCATAAAAGCAAAGTGATGGTTTTAATAAGTCCAGAAGCAACAACACAAAGCACCTACCATTGTCAATATAGCATTCCTCAAATATATTTGACAATGGGCTCCTTTTCTCATTACACCCAAAACAGCCCACCCAAAACTAATGTTTGTAGAAGAGTCTGAAACACTGGATTACATTAACTTTAAACTCATCAAATTAAGGAAACCCAAATACTGGCCAATTGGAAAAGAATCTTATTTTGTTGTTAAGGTTTTATACTCAGGAGGTGTGGCCTTAAATGAGAAGTATAAAGCAGTTGGGTTGTGGTTGGAAGGTTCAGCCAGCACACTGTGCTTCCCTCAGAGTTTCTTATAGGAAACCAGCCCCAGAGAGATGGGAAGGGAAGGCGTTAACAAGACCCTACATGTGTATAATCTGCATAGAGCATGCAGGCCCTAGCTTCAACTCGTTTAACAAGAATACAGCTGTCCCTGGCAAAGAATGACAGATCTGAATGCATTCAAAGCATTTGAGCAGGGAGACCTGCTCAAAGGGAGACTATGTTTCCAAATGGTAAAAAAAAAAAAAACACCTTATTTTTCTGCATGGCCTCTTTTTATTCCAAAATAAAAAGGATTCACTAGCCAGAGTGGAAAAGTGATCCTCAGAAGCCCCAGAACAGTTAATCTTAGTTATACATACAGTGATAGGAGCCTTGGAATCAATGAGTCTGTCTCATGTCTGGGGCTTGAGGCTTAAGGTGGCATTTTCAGTTCTCAGGTTTTCCATCCACTTACGTTATTAATGTTCTGCATCAGAACACCAGAGCCTTGCTCTTTTGGTGTGATTTGATGCTGATGAGAGGCAGGGTGGAGCACAAGGTTATCCATCACCTCCAGCCAAGTGGCCGGCTCACAGCTCCATTACAGGAGCTGTGGGTGTGCGCCACTGCCACCTAGTGGCTTCCCACCTAAAGCACACTCTCCTTCCTCAACTTTTTAGGGGAGTCCTGATAAGTTGAAACTTTCAATGAAATTCTCTAGATCAAGAAAGACAAGGTAAAATACCTTATGATTTCCATTTGGAAATCAAGAAGAGGCAAACTATATAGCAGAAAGCTCCTGGACTTTGTCTAAACAGAGCTGGATTGGCAGTTTAAAGATATGTGATTATGAGTAAATCATCCTGTCTCTCAGGGGCTCTACTTATTCATTTAAAACTGAGGAAGTATTATTTATTTGGATATTATTTTATTTATAAGGATATTTTATAAAATTGGTAAATGTATATTGGGTGTATAAACAAACATATAGATGCACATATACATGTAAAACAAACACACACATTTTATTGTCAATTCCACAGTCAGTAAATGGAGATTTACAGCATGTCTATGATGTGTCAAGGACGGGGGTTAAAAGCCACCTTCAGAGTATTACCCTGCTAAGAGAAATATGGGCTCTTCAGTCTGTGGTGTAGGCTGTAGGTCATGAAGAACTGGGCTAATTACTAACAAATTCACCATCTTTTTTAGTTCCTGCAATAGATCTGTGACTTAGATAACATCTTCCCCCCCCGCCCCATTTTAGGGATGAAGAAATCAAAGCTCGGTGATTCTTGTGCACAGTGTATAGGCAGTAAATGGTGGAGCCATGATTCTAAATTTGTCTGGGTCCAAAAGTGGGCTCCTGAAAACACGCCCTTCAAAAGAGGATGCATTGTAGTATCTCAGGCAGAGAAAGAAGCTCAAAACCCATTTAGTACAGGGATTTGCAATCTGGGTTCCATGGAGGTGCCTCACTTGTTCTGGTCATCTCACTGCTGTCCTTCTCTGTATCAATTATTTACTACCATAGTAATGCTGAGTAACAAATAATCACAAAGCCCCAGTGGAATAAAAAGTATTTGTTGATTACACGTCTGAAATCAACTGACTTGTGGCTAGGAAGTCTACTGATCTTGACTGGGCTCATTCACATGTTTAAAGGGGTATGATTGCCATCTAGGATGACCAGGCAACTGCATTCTACTCCATGTTTCCTTACCCTCCAGCAGGTTAGCCTGGCATGTTTTTAAGCAAGGGAAGAAGCACAACAGCAAAGGCAAGTCCAGTTATACACAGTATTTTTTCAAGCCTCTGCTTACATCAAATCTGCCAACATCCGACTGGCCAAAGCAAGTCACATGGTGGACCCCAGTGTCAAAGTGGGAGAGCACTACAAATTTGCATGGCTATATTAGATTCCTAGGGTTGCTTTAACAAGTACCACAAACGGAGTAGCTTAAAACAACAGAAATTTATTCTATCACAGTTCTGGAGACTATATTGAAATTAAGGTATCAGCAGGGTTAGTTCCTTCTGGGTACTCTGAAGGAGAACCTGTTCCACATCTCTCTCCTAGCTTATAGTAGTTTCTGCAATCCCTGATGTTCCTCAGCTTATGGACATATTACTCCAATCTCTATCTCCATCGCCACGTTCTCTGTGTCTATGTCACTGTTTTCTCTTCTTATAAGTACACCAGTCATTGGTTTAGGGTCCACTCTAATCCATTACAACCTCATTTTAACTAATGGCATCTGCAAAGACACTATTTCCAAATAAGGTCACCTACAGAGCTTCTGGGTGGACATGAATTTAGAAGGGACCCTATTCAACCCAGTACTATGGCAAAGCATGTGGATACAGGGAAGAATGAGGAATTTAGCCCTTATTGCATAAACTGCACTATCACTGAGGCTATGCAAATTTATCTTTTTTCTATTTTATTTAAAAGGAATTTGCTACTAAAAAATAAAAATAGGAAATTACTGGTCTAGGACTTTTTTTCTTTAAGAGATGAGGAAAATGAAACTCAGAAAGTAGGTGGCTCAGGCTAGTGGCAGATATAGAAACAAGACTCAATTCAGATCATTTCTCCATCTACTACACTGCAACACCACAGAAGGCAGCAGGTGCACCTCTACTCTGCTGCTGTTACTGTTTAAAAGACCCCGAGAAACAAACTGAGGGTTCTAGAGGGGAGGGGGGTGGGGGGATGTGTTAGCCTGGTGATGGGTATTAAGGAGGGCATGTACTGCATGGAGCACTGGATGTTGTATGAAAACAATGAATCGTGGAACACTACATCAAAAACTAATGATGTAATGTATGGTGACTAACATAACATAATAAAATAAAATTTAAAAAATAATAATAATAAATAAAAGCAGAGTACCAAGTTGGGCACTGTGGCAGGCAGAATAATACCCCTGTCCCCAAAGATGTCCATATTTTAATCTCTGGAACCTGTGAATAAATTATGTTCCACATCAAAGGGAAATTAAGGTTGCAGTTGGAATTAGAATTGCAAATCAATTGACCTTGAGGTGGAGGATTATCCCGGATTATCCAAGTGGGTCAAATGTAATCACAGGGTCATTAAAAGTAGAAGAGGAAAGCCAAAGGGAGTCAGAGGAAGATGTTACCATGAAAGAAAGGCACAAAGAGATAAAATGTTGCTGACTTACTGAAGATGGCAGAAGGGGGCCACTAGTCAAGGAGTGTGGGTGGCTTTTGGAAGCAGGAGAAAGCAAGGAAATATTCTCCCCTAGATTCAGAAAGGAACACAACCCTGCCAACACATTATTTTTAGCCCAGTAAGATCCATTTTGGACTTCTGACCTCCAGAACAGTAAGATAAATTTGTGTTGAATAAACCTCTAAATGTGTGGTATTTTGTTACAGTAACAATAGAAACTAATACAGACACTCTGCGGAACAATCTCTACTCTAAACCTTTATTTCAGGTAAGAATACTTTTAACTACAAGTTAAAAAAAAAAAGTGGCTTCAATAAATATGGGCTTAGAGTTCTCAATAATAGAACTGGGTGCCAGGGTGGTTCAGTTGTACAGTGAGATCATGAAGGAATCAGGTTCCCTCTTATCAGAGGCCTCCCCAAGCCTCTCTCAATTAGATGTTACTATATGTCTTATAGGCCCAAACTGGGTTACATAATTATACCCAGTTGCTAGGAAAAGTGTGAAATCTAGTAACTGATACAGAGTAAGAGTACTGTCAAGACTAGATCAGCCAAGTCATGATCCAGTGCTTGGGGCCGAGGATACTGCTGCCCTGAAACAAACTGGCCAGAATGCAGGGAAGATGAGTATTCACAGAGACATGATATAGCATCTTCCTTACCCTAAGAAGCTTATAATTCACGGGATGTTGGGACAACTATTCATTTGTATAAACTCTAAGGACCCAAATAAGGCACTTATAACCAGACATACCTAATCAGAGGCATACAACATACAAAGGGAAGCCACAGAGCATATAAATTATGCACAAGAATTAATACTTTCTGTAGTGATACAAAGGGGTATGTGCACCCCAATGTTTATAGCAGCAATGTCCACAATAGCCAAACTATGGAAATAGCCAAGATATCCATCAACAGATGAATGGATAAAGAAGATGTGGGGTGTGTGTGTGTGTGTGTGTGTGTGTGTGTGTGTGTGTGTGTGTGTGTAATGGAATATTATGCAGCCATCAAAAAGACTGAAATCCTGCCGTGTGCAACGACATGGACAGAACTAGAGGGTATTATGCTAAGAGAAGTAAGTCAATCAGAGAAAGACATGTATCATATGATCTCACTGATATGAGGAATTCTTAATCTTAGGAAACAAACCGAGGGTTGCTGGAGTGGTGGGGAGTGGAAGGGATGGGGTGGCTGGGTGATAGTCATTGGGGAGGGCATGTGCTATGGTGAGCGCTGTGAATTGTGTAAGACTGTTGAACCACAGACCTATACCTCTGAAACAAATAATACATTATATGTTAAAAAAAAAGAAGAAGAAAAAGAAGATAGTAGGAAGGGAAAAATGAAGGGGGGAATCGGAGGGGGAGACGAATCATGAGAAACTGTGGACTCTGAAAAACAAACTGAGGGTTCTAGAGGGGAGGGGGTGGGGGGATGGGTTAGCCTGGTGATGGGTATTAAAAAGGGCACGGACTGCATGGAGCACTGGGTGTTATATGCAAACAATGAATCATGGAACACTACATCAAAAACTAATGATGTAATGTATGGTGATTAACATAACATAATAAAATAAAATAAAAGAATACTTTCAACAACTATAGAGAGTGAAAGTCACTATTCCCACTTAAGAGTAAATAATCTCTTAGGTTAAAAGAAATTAAGTGATATGCCCAAACCCACCTAGTGAATAAAGGTCCAAGTTTAGACTCTCATTCTGCTTTTCCCTGATTGAAAGACTGTAAAGAGAAGTGACTGGTGCTAGTTAGATGCTGGTAGTTAGGAACTTTCCCAGATCTATCTAGAAAGGCATCTGAAGAAAGATAGCCAAGCCATCATTATGATGAGGCCATCGAATAAGGCCAGTTATGAGCAACAAGGAAGGGATGAATGGAAGGAGGCACAGGGTTTTTTGCTTATTCACCTCTAAAACTCTTAATCAGTGTATAATTCTGCTACAAGAAATTAAATTTCATATAACTTCAAACTCTTCAGAAAATGAGGGCTACTTACAGTCTCAGTTATTTAAAAAAAAGAAATCATTCCCTTGTCCTGGCACCAAAGAGTGATTTCATAATAGTGGTTACCTCTGAAAAGAAAAGAAAGGGAAAGGGATTAAAAGAGGGGCTGTCAACTAAAACCATAATGTTTAACCTTTTAGAAATATAAAAGATCTGGAAAAAAAAACAAAGTTCACGATATTAAGAGCTACAAAGCTAGCTAACAGGTATAAAGGCATTTGTTAGAGCATCCCCTTTTCTTCTCTAAACGCATGAAATATCTCCCAATTTAAAAATACAGTGAATTTAAAAGATAATTTTAACTCCACAGTGAAGAGTATGTTTGATTCATTTGTTCATTAGCTATATGTGAGGTCAGTGCTGGCTCTGTGCTAGGCACTCTTAGAGACACTACAGGCAAGACCCACAGAGTCACTGCCCTCATGGAGGTGCAACTATAGTAAAAGCAGATAAGAATCAGACAAGGTTCTTTCAGTGAGTGCTAAGTGTACTAAAGGAATAAAACAGAGGAATATGATAAACAGTGACCCAAAAGAGGTTTCTCATTAGGGTAGACAGCAAGAGGAACATCAGTGACAAGGTGGCATTCGATCTGAGAAATGAATTATAAAAAGTCATTCAAAGAATAAGGGGAAGAGTACTCCACAAAGAGAATCAGAAAATGCAAAGCCCCCCATCGCAAAGGGAAAAAAAAAAAAGAGAGAGAGAGAAAAAAGAAAAGAAAAAAAGCAAAGGCCCTGAAGCCTTACAACATTCTGAAAACCTAGAGTGGCTCAGTGTTGTTAAGGCATAGCAAGCCAAGCTGTGAGAGAGGTGGTCAGCAAGGTAGTCATGAGGGCACTGCAGTTATGGCAAGAAGATATTTGAAGTGCAATGAGCAGCCAATGGATGGAAGGTTGAAAGAGAAGGTTTAAGGAAGGGAACAAGATGATCTAGTACATTATTATATTATTATCATTTAAAAATAGTACTCTGATTGCTAAATGATCAATGACAAAAGAAAGTGAGAAAAAAAATAGAGAAATTTGGTAATAGCCTACAGAAATAATTCAAGCAAGAGATGATATTGGAGATAAATCCTATATATCTAATATATATTGAAAAAGAAATATATTCACAGTATATTGACAAGTTAAAAAAAGCATATTAAAAAATAATATAATATGATAGCAACATATTTTGTGTTTGCCCAAAAAATACATATTATTCACATGGCAGAAAGTTGGGAAACATTTATATGAATGTGGTGGGATTTTATGTGGTGACTACTTTTTCTAGTTGCTTATCTATATATTCTTACTTTTCTTTCATTGCCCCGACATTAATCCTGACTTCCAATCTAGTACTATTTCCAGGGACTCACAGATGCCCTTCCCGTATCTGCCTGTCTTGATAAATGTTGTAGGGAGAGTTCTACTGGCTCTCAGACTAACTTTGGGCTTCATCCCCAGTAAGTGTCTGGTTATCAATGCTCGGAAGGGAAGCAATGGTAAGGTTTCATTTTAAATATGTCAAGTGTGAGGCATCTATATTAGTTAGGCCAGCCATAACACAGTACCACAGACTGAGTGGCTTAAACAACAAAAAATTAATGTTCTCACAATTTTGGAGGCAAGAAGTCCAAAATCAAGGCAGGTGTCAGCAGAGTTAGATCCCTCTCTTCTTGGCTTGTAAATGACCCTCTTCTCCTTTGTGTCTCCACAAGGTGTTCCCTCTGTCTATGCTCTACCCTAATCTCTTCTTCTTACAAAAACACCAGACATACTGGAGTTGGACCACCTTCGTAAACTCATTTTAACTTAATTACCTCTTTAAAGACTATCTCCAAATATAGTCACACTCAGAGGTACTGGAGATTATGACTCCAACATATGAATTTGGGGGGATACTGGGGAAGTGACACAATTCAGCCCATTATAATGTCCACCCAGGGTAAGACTTCAGAGAATGCTAGAAACATGGCTCTGCAGCTGAGCATAGTGCACTGTCCTGGAGGTAAAGACCTGGGAATCTTTCACATATAACTCTAAATGAGCTCACCCTAGGAGAACAAGTAGCATGAGGAGTCAATGACAGAGGGAGGCAGAAGGAAAGAACCTGTGAAAGCAGGCATGACTCAGAAAGTAGGACAATTTGAAGAGAATGAGGACATGCAAGTTTTAAGGAGAGTGGTGAACAATGTCCAAGTGTAGGTCCTGAAAATGCACCCTACAAGCAATCCTTCTACAGCCTCTCTCAGATTGTACCTTTATCATTGGCTCAAGGCCACCATCATGATTCTAACTCCTTTTAAAGTTTATCTCCCTTTAGTGCCCTTCAAAATCCTTCAGAATTAGCAGCACAGAATGATCCCCACATGCTTGCCCAGAGTTCTGTGGACTCTGCCCCTCTGTACACGTTACCTCCCTAGACAGGAATGCCTTTCCATTTATCATGCTTATTCTGGTCCTACCATCTGTTAAGGACAATGCCACCCTTAGCAATTTCTCTGTATGAAGTTGATTTCTATGTCTATCTATTGCATTGGACCGTGGACTTTTTAGGGAAAATCTTCTCTATTATTTATTTCTGGCACCCTTTGAAGCCTGCCATGGTGCCTAGTATATAGCAGGTACTCAAAAAATGGCTTTTTGAATGAATGAACTAATAATGTTTTGTACCAAACAGAACAAAATAAGAATTTAGCATCTGACATTTGAAAATGTCCATGCTACTGTCTCACCTGTTTGGGGGAAGGGATGAGTTTTAATGATAGTGACTTTCACATCTGTCATACATGTCTTATCCTTCTTTAATGTGGTCACTTTTTACAAGGAGAGACAGTTACTCAGGATTCAAGTATTTTCATACAGTTGGATTATTATGTCTGGAATTTAATATTGCTCTGTCCTTTGATATTTATTTCAGGGTCAGTAGAAACATAACCATCCTCTCTGTGTTCAATCTAATCATTTAGCAGGAAGCTTATACTGAGCACACACTGGTTTTTGAAGCTTTAGGAATGATTTTTTAAAATTTCAATGCTATATTCTCTAAATGTATTAATATGTGATAATTATTACTTAATATTTTAATCTTAACATGCTATTGGTCTCTGAATATAACATAGATAATATATATGTTATGTTATAACCTGGTACGGTATACAAAAAATTTTCTACAATGTTTTATTGTAATTAAATGTACAGATAAGGGAGGGGACTGTTTCCTTCAAGATCTTCATCAAAGTCAAAGTGGAATTTTATTGTTCAGTAAGGATATAAAGGCATTTATTATTATAATACAGTAATGTAATACATGATGCTTTTCAAGACTTTTCCATACCTATCAACTCATGTAACAGAGCTTTGGGATAGTTTGGCTAATGTTATTATGACCATTTTATACATTTAAAAAAACTCAGACACAAAGAGATTATTTGAGAAGAAGTATGACAAGTTGTCAGATTCATGACAGGAACAGGTCTCCTTTCCTCAATGCCATGTACTTGCAAAGACCTTAACTAAATAAATCTCATTCCACAAATAATTAGTGACTGGATTAAATGACATTTAAGGTCTCCTAATTCTGAGATCTAGGAGTCCACAGATAAATATATTCCCTACAATAGAACTTCTATATCAACCTCTATTTTTTTTTATTAGCTGTAGTGCTTAATGGTTAAGAACCTGTGATCTAAAATGAATCAGAATCACAGTATTCCAGATAGGTCAATTATAACATTGCTTTAGGCAATTTATATAATTTTTCTGAATTCCAGTTTTCTCATCTGTAATTTGGGGATAATAATAATAACTACTTTCTGGAGTTGTTATGAAGCTTAGATGAAATTATACACACACACACATATACATACATATACACAAAGTTTTTAGCAAAGTACCTAGGATATATTAAGCGCTCAATAAACATTAGATGCTATAATTAATGTTGTTATGCTACTATTACCATCCTTCTTACATTCCAGGATATATTTGTACTTTTAGAACTATGTTCTAAGGATATTAAGAATGAACTAGTTAAATGTCTTCCTTATATGAATTTTATGTAAACCAGAGTCATGAAATATAGTTAGCCAATTGATCATTCATGTTGTAGAAGACAGAGCATTTAGATGCCCTGGACTAGGAATTCAACCATGAATTAAAATATCTAGTTTCTTCACTGTAATAAAGACAAAATCTCTAGTGTAAATGGTTTACTGAGGATTTACTAAAACTTTCTTTAGGAAAAAATATTCAGAGGATTTTAGTATATTTTAAGAAGGAAATATGCAGAATCAGAATTTAAATCCCAAGGCTTTGATCTTTCTTTATAAAATTCAATAGAAATCCCTTCAAGAAATATAATCCATTTAAATGTTTACCAAACCTTATGCTAGGGTACAGTGGGTATCAAATCTCAAATTAGAAAGTCTCTTTTTTAGTTAACTCCCATTGGATCTGATTGCAGCATTTCCTGTTATTTGCATTGCAGGGAGAAGAGCATTAACACAAAAGCTTCAATATCAGTGATGGAAACTGACAAACCAGTGGAAATGAAAACACAACAGCCAAAGACAGAATGAATTTCCTGTGTGCTTTGTAAAAGGGAAAACCATTTCTTTGGCTATTAAGAATATAATTAAAGTAAAGCTTTAAGATAGTATTTTTATCAAAGATTAAAGAGATGAATATTAAATACCTATTATGAGACAAAAACATATGTATATCCTATCAATTACTCTTTCTACAACCTTATAACAAAAGAGTTTATTCCTTATCAACCTAAAATGGTGCAGAGATTCTCAAAGGGGGATGCATTGCAAAGATGCACCTATGACACCATATAGATTTATAAGTGTGCCATCTACAAGTACATCATGGTTTAACTTCACTAGTGTGGCCCCAGTGATCCAATTCCTAAGCATACACCCAGAGTTGATCTCTAGAGATGTTCCTGAATCTTAACCAGTACCTCCAGAGTTCCCAATCTAATATGGATTTCAGCATGAGGATGAGAAAAATGAGAAAGAACGTAGATGACTCCAAACATCTTGAAGCACAAAATCAACTTCTCTTCAGAAATACTTGTTAGCTTTCAAAAGAGAAAGAAAGAAAGAAAGAAAGAAAGAAAGAAAGAAAGAAAGAAAGAAAGAAAGAAAGAAAGAAAGAGGAAAGGAAAGGAAATATTGGTTAACTTCCAATATCTCAATTACAGTTTAAAGGACGGTGTTCTGTTTTGGTTAAGGGAAAGTACAGATCCTACAACAAGGTCAAACATATTAGAGTTAACTGTTTTATACTCTATCCCACATCAGCATGACAGTCAGATGAATGGGGGCTAAAGCTATGTTGAAAGTAGAGTGAGATCAAAATTATAAAAGCTCATACACAGTTTTTACAATCTATAGATTCTCTCCTTCCATGTCACACCTACTCCATACACAGTCATTATCTCCTCCCCATAGTATTCACTATCTTTTGTGCCATGTTCCTTTACCTAATTGTGATGCTAGGATGTTCAGTTCCCCTTTGTTCACTCATCATCAAAACTTCATTGTGCACCTTTTATGTGCCAGGCAACATACTATGGGCTGGAAATATAAATTGAGCAAATCTGCCTGCTTAAACGGTGGTAGTGAAAGATGACTAAAGTGGTTGAACTAGCCCAGGACTGGCAAATGTGGAGAACAAGGAGAACAGTTAGAAGCACTAGCTTCAGCCTGTCAACATTCAAATCTTGAATCAGCCTGGTTATTTGACCGTGGGCAAGTAATTTATGTCCTCTGTGCCAGTTTTTCCATCTTGAAAAATAAAGATAATAATAGTTCCTAGGACATGAGGTAATGTGACTATTTAAAAAGAGAGTACAAATTGATTAACTAGAACAATTCCTGACACATGATAGGTGCTCAGTAAATGTTGGTGTGTCTTTCTTGCAAAGCTGACTAGTAGTTAAGCTGGCTGGGATTATTTAGATGCAGATGTGACACAGGAATGCAAAAGGTTTATTAAGGAGTAATATCTGTGAAAGGAAATGGAGAAGAAATAGGACTGAACAAAGGGAGACAATTCTGCCAGCCCATCTAGCAGCTCTGGAGCACAAATTGCCTCTGATGAGAGTCCTGGATTGAGCACTGCCACAGCCCTGCTCAGGGATTGAAAAGGAGCCACCCAGAGGAACACAATCGCAGCTCAAAAGCGGAGACAGACCCTAAAGGATCTAAAGGCCATTAACTAACCAGACTTTTGGCAGTTGGGCAGGAAGGAAACTTGAACAGGCATCTCCACGTTGGTCACAGCAGCCACTGTCTGAGATTCTGGCTCAGAAGGATTATGAGGAAGGGTTGGAACTCAAGGGGCAAAGGCAAGTGGAGACATCATGATTAATTAAGACATGAGCCATGGGTCTTGAGCAAAGAGAGTCCCAACCTGCCAGGAATTTGCCCTGTCTCAAATAGACTATCTCAAAGGTTCCTCTGCCTCTGACAAACTCAGTTCTTTACTCTTTCTGCAGTAGCTTCTCTGAGACCCCAAGACTGGCAGGAGGGTACTAACCCCAGAATGCTGCTGCTCCCCCAAGAGTAACGGTATATACCATGCTCTTCTAAGGAAGGGGTAAGCTGCCAACTGTCCAGAACTCCAGATTTATAGAATCATAGATCATTGCTCAAGTCCCCACCCCCAGCTTTAGCTCTGTGAGTCCTTCCCAGAACGTCATCCAAGGCCCACAGTTTCTCAGTTGCCCAGACCGTCAGGCCAGTTCTGGAAGAATGACAGCTTGAGTTAAAGCACCACTAATTATTTATACCCCACCTTATTTCAAAATAGATTTAAAGAACCTTCAAAAACAGTATAACTAGGCTACTTCATCTAATAAAAGGCTTTTATCTAAATTAATGATGTGTTACTGTAAGAAACTAACAAAATATAGGTAAAGTACAACTGCAGGGAAAGTTTCTGCAGAAAAAAATACTTTGGATAAGAGGAAAATGCTATCAGGGAACAAAATCAGAGTTATCAGCTCAAACAGATAATGGATCATTTAGCACTAAAGTATTTTCTTGTTGTTTTGCAACTGTGCTTTCAGCAGGGAGGATCTGTGATTTAGTAATAGGGCTCATTTTTGCTGTCCATCGTATTTCATTTATAGGTAAGCACAGTAAGGATCCGGGCTGTGATGGGTGTGTGTTCAGATGCACCTGCCAGAGAGCAGGAAGGCTGAACAGCTGATGGCAGTATCTAGTTCCAGCTCTCACCTGGTGGCAGCCACCTGCAGTGAGGTAAATCTCCTAGGAAGAAACTAAAAGTCCTAATTGCAATTTTAAAGTCTTAAACCTCCAAACTCCCAGTGCAGAAAGGAACTAAAACAACCCCTAATGTTGATACCTGAATTTCAAATTTCAAATGTCCTTAAATTTTTAAAAATATGTCTTTGTGAAGCATTACTGGTGCTCATGAACAGTGCCTAGAATGGAGCTGCTTTCTCAGTTCCATCAATGCTTGCTAACTCTGCAAGAAATAGCAAGATAAAGCTATCCTCCATCCTTAAATTTTATGAAGCAGATTTATCAGGTTTAAGACTAACAACCCTCATCCACTATATGTTGATCCTACTGTCTTCTCTATGATTCCAAGTCATGAAATCATCACTCTTCTCCCACTTACCCACCATCCTCACACTTCCTTAAACGTCACCAACATCTCATTGCTTCTTGAGCCCTTTAAGACACCTGCCTCTGACCTTTGTTCCAAGTAGCCTATAAAAACAGCTGAGCTCAATAGGAACATCCAACAAAATCCCTGATTTGAGCTTCCCACCCCATACCTCACCCTGAAAATTTAGACTGCAACTCATTCTTAAGGTCAAGAACATAAAGGACCAAGAAGTGAATGAACCTTGGGATAGTTTCAACTAGACTGCTAGTGGGATTCCTCCAAAATGTCACAGCCATAGCCAGGGGCACCTTTCCCATTTCCAGGCAACAAAGCACCAGGGAATACTCTGTGACTCATCCTCAGCAGCTGATTTGAGGGCACCTGAGCTCCACAGGCTGAACTGGTGGGGGTCTGTCTTCTTTTATTTATTTGACAGAATTTTCTGAATAGTCAAGTACCAGGACAAATGAAAATTGCAGTCACAGCTCTTAACCTTCTAAAGAAACACAAGGTTACCTTTGGGCAAATTTTGATCTCAGGAAATTGGGCTTTTAGGACTTTCCAAATTCATTTTTTGACAATCTTCTTGCTCTATGGTGCTCCTAATTATCATACTCCAAGTTTCCTAACATATACTCCCATATCAGAAAATATCTGTGAACATCTGAGGACGCTGCTCTGACCCCAGCAAGGGTGAGTTGTTCCCTTTTCTGTGATATTATTGGAACATACTGTAGCCCAAACTATATTGCATTATTTCTGGTTACCCATATGTTTGTCTCCCTTGATAAACGATAAGATCCCTAAAGGCAGGGGCCAAGTATTACACATCTTAACCCAGCATATAGTAAGCTGGCTGAATTGTAACTGATTTGCATTGAAGCATTACAAGGAAATTATGAAAGAAAATATTTATATGTTTGGCTATATTAAAATTTAAAGACATTAAAATAAAGATATCCTTCTACTCATATTTAAAAATGAGTAAATTAGATGAAACCAACAATTCACCAAAGAAATACAAATAAACAAATGAAAAAATGTTTAACCTTACTAGTAGTTAAGAAAATCCAGTTGTAATTTTTTGAGTTACAAACTGCCAAATATACTACACACACACACACACACACACACACACACACACACACACACACACACACTCCCCTTCTTCCAAGATTTTTAATGTAAATTGCCAGCAGTATAAGGAGAGTCCTTGTTACCATAACTTTGTGTTTGTGTGTATTTTTGCCCATGTGTGAGAATATTGGACCTTTAATTTGCATTTAAAATCAGTTTCTTTAAATATTTTGGTTACAAAGTCTCAACAGTGAAGTCATAGTAGATACTGAAGGCACTCAGATTGGCTCCTACCCCTTCCCCCTACTGTACCCCCAGGCTTTGCTGCTTCACTCAAGATACAAATGAGCACTCTGTACTAAATAAATGGTTCCCATGTCAAGCGTCAGCACCCTTAGGCCCAGAAGCAGTAGGATACAAAGAGATGAAGTCCAGGAGCTTTCATGACAAGATGTGTGCATTTAACCATGATCCAAGGAATTCCAATCATTATGCACAGACATAATGGGCAATACCAGAGAGGAGACATAAGCCATTTCCCCACTGTGTACTAATAACATGGGACTGGTTTCCACCATAGTTCATCCTCACCCAGACCTGTGTTCTGCAGAGGAAGACCCAAGGCTTCATTCCCTAAGGGCCATATGCAGGAAGGAACAGAACTGCCTCTTCAAGCCATATGCTTACAGCAATGAAATTTAGAATCTCAAGTCAATCTGAGCCAGTCCTCACAGGAAGCCTCCCTCATGCCAATCCCTATACATATATAGGGATTTTCATTTCATTTCTTCATTTGTTTATTTGCATCTCTTTGGTGAATTGTTGGTTTCATCTAATTTACTCATTTTTAAATATGAGTAAAAGGATATCTTTACTTTAATAAATCTTTTATGTACATATATACATATATATGTGTATGTATATATGTATGTATGTATGTGTGTGTGTGTATATATATATATATATATATATATATATTCCCATAATCCTACATCTAAGAAACTGATAAGGAAAAAATCAGAAATTCAGGTAAAGAATTATAAATAATATGCTTGCAGTATTCCTTGTAATAGTGCAGGTCGGGGTGGGGTTAGGGAGATGAAAACAAACTACAGAAGTGTTTGTTAGATTAACCAAAGTTCATATAACAATTGAAAATGAATTTTATAAGAATATTTGATGACATGAATGAAAGCTCATGATAAAATGTTTAGAAAAATGCAGGAAAGTACAAAAATTATTTTTAAAAGAAGAGAGAATAGTAAAAATGGTATACAAAAGTCATGTAAGATAGTCTAAGGTGATTAGCATATCAATTTGGCAATTTATCCTCACAAAAGTATTTTTTTCTTGAGTGGGGAGGGGATGATGGTGGCAGAGAAGGAGAACCCTAGGCTTGCCTCATCCCACAAATACAACTAGATAATTATCAAATCATCCTAAATATCCCAGAAATCAACCTGAAGACTGGCAGAACAAACTCCACCAAAGGTAGAGAAGAGGCCACATTGAAGAAGATAGGAAGTGCAGAGATGCAGTTTGGGAGTGAAACAAATGGTGGCCACTATGGTCGGAAGGGAGCTGCTGTCATGGAGAAGGGCAAGAAACAGACTAACAGGGAGTGCACAGGGAAAACAAATCTCCATAGAAATTGGCTTAGAAAGCAAGAGGGGCCAAATTTCATCATGAGTTCTTACAACCAGTGGGGCTTAAAGCCTGGAGTTCTAAAGATCAGCAGGCTTGCCTCAGGGAGAGCCTGAAAGCATTGGGGCAGCTCTGGGAGAGAAGACAGGGCAAACAGCAATCTGAAGAGCACCTGGTGCACAGAGAGGGGAGATTATTCATGAGTCCCAGAGAGACAGCATTCATGGAGAAACCCCTCTGGGAACAAAGGAACTAGCAGACATTATTGCCCTGCCCTGCCCCTTAGCATAAGCACAGGACCACCTGCAGAAACCAGTGCAGGACGAAAATGCTACCTAACTTGCTTATACCACCCCCACCTCACACCCCCTGTGCTCCAGTGGAATCGCCCATTCCACACTTGCCTTTGTCCCAGTGCAAAGGGCCCCATTCCCCAGAAGATTGGTCCAAACCCCTGTCAACACCACGTCTCCTACTAGGGAGTTTTGTGGAGCCTTGGTTCCAGTAGCAATGGCAACAGGTCTCATTTCACAAGCAGACCAGAACACACCTAGTTAAAACATGCCAGGGACCAAACATGTGTCTACAATAGGCAAAGAGAGCCTCTGTAGATGACTGGCCCAAAGGATAAACCAGTCAGGACACAAGAGCAGAGCACATGCAGCACACACTGGAGATACTCTCAGAAGCACCAGGCCCTGGGAATAAGAGACACTACACTTCAGGGTACTACAGGACCTCTTCTTCATAAAACCATTACCTTCAAGGACAGGAGATATAGCTGACTTTCTTAACATAGAGAACCAGGCACAGACACTTAGACAAAGTGAGAAGACAGAGAAATTTGTCCCAAGTGAAGGAACTGGACAAGGCCATAGCCAGAGATCAAAGCAAAACAGATGTAAGTAACATGCCTGATAGAGTTATTTAAAATACTCGCTGTAATTGAGAAAAGAGTGAAGACATTAGTGAGACCCTAAACAAAGACATAAAAAAGAACAAATCACAGATGAAAAGTGCAGTAAGTGAAATTAGAAACACTCTTGTTGCATTGAAAGAGAAATGAATTAATAAACTATAAGACAGAGTAATGGAAAGTAATCAAGAAGAACAAAAGAGAGAAAGAATTATGCCAAATGAGAATAGACTTAGGTAACTCAGTGACTCCATCAAAATGTAGTAACATTTGCATTACAGGGGTCCCAGAAGAAGAAGAAGAGAGAAAAGGGGGCAGAAGATTTATTTGAAGAAATAATATCTGAAAACTTCCCTAATCTGGAGAAGGAAACAGATACCCAGATTCCAGAGTCAGAGAACCCCAACAAAATCAACAAAAGCAGATCCATACCAAGACATATTATAATTAAAATGATAAATTACAGTGATAAATAAAAATTTTAAAAGCCACAAGACAAAAGAAGACAGTTACAGACAAGAGAAAACCCCATAAAGCTATTAGGGGATTTTTCAACAGAAACTTTCTAAGCCAGAAGAGAGTGGCATGATATATTCAAAGTGCTAAATGGGAAAAATCTGCAGCTAAGAATACCCTATCCAGCAAGGCTATCATTCATAATAGAAGGAGAAACAGTTTTCCAAACAAACAAAAACAAAAGGAGTTCATGACCACTAATCCAGTCCTGCAAGAAATACTATAGGGAAGTCTTTGAATGGAAAGGAAAGACCAAAAGTGACAGTATAGGTAGGAAACATAAAAGCAGTAAAAATGAATATTTTTGTAAAATATCGGTCAAGGAACTCACAAAATAAAAGGATGTAAAATATGACAACATATACCTAAAACATGGGGAGGAGAGGAGTAAAGGATGGGTTAAAACTTAAACAAGCATCAGTTTAATATAGACTGCTATATGTGGAAGATGTTATATACAAATCTAATTGTAACCACAAATCAAAAACCATTAACTAATATGCAAAAAATAAAGAGAAAGAATTCCAAATATATCACTAAAGAAAACCAGCAAATCATGAAAGAGAGAAAGGCAAGAAAGGATCAGAGAAAATGTTCAGAAGCAACCACAAGTAATAAAATGGCAATAAATAGGGGCACCTGGGTGGCTCAGTCATTAAGTGTCTGCCTTCGGCTCAGGTCATGATTCCAGGGTCCTGGGATCGAGCCCCGCATCCAGCTCCCTGCTCCACGGGAAGCCTGCTTCTCCCTCTCCCACTCCCCCTGCTTGTGTTCCCTCTCTCGCTGTGTCTCTCGCTGTCAAATAAATAAATAAAATCTTTAAAAATAATAATAAATAAAATAAAATATTTTTTAAAAATGGCAATAAATACATTTTTATCAATGATTACTTTGAATGTAAATGGACTAAACAGTCCAATCAAAAGACAAAGGGTGACAGAATGGATAAGAAGAAAAAACTCCAAGACCCATCTTTTTGCTGCTTACAAGAGGCTCATTTTAGACCTAAGGACACCTGCAGATTGAAAATGAGGAGATGAAGGAACATTATCATGCAAATAAATGTCAAAAGAAAGCCAGAGTAGCAATACTTACATCAGACAAAATAGACTTTAAAACAAAGACTGTAACAAGACACAAAGAAGGCTACTACATAATAATAAAGGGGACAAACCAACATGAAGATATAACAATTGTAAATATTTATGTACCCAACATGGAAGCATCCAAATACATAAAGTAGTTAATAGCAAATATAAAGGAACTCTCTATAATAATAAACTAATAGTAGGGGACTTTAACACCACACTTACATCTATGGATAGATGATCCAAACAAACAAACAAACAAACAAACAAAAAAAAAACAAGAAAACAATGGCTATGAATCACACACTGGACCAGATGGATTTAACAGATATATTCAGAACATTCCATCCTAAAACAGCAGAATACACATTCTTTTCAAGTGCGCATGGAACATTCTCCAGAATAGATCACATATTAGGCCACAAAACAAGACTCAGCAAATTAAAAAAGACTGATGTCATACTATGCATCTTTTCTGACCACAACACTATGAAACTAGAAGTCAACCACAAGAAAAAAAAATCTGGAAAGACCACAAATACATGGAGGTTAAATTACATGCTACAAAACAACGAATGGGTCAACAGGAAATCAAGGAAGAAATAAAAAAGTACAGAGAAACAAATGAAAATGAAAACACAACAGTCCAAACCCTTTGGGATGCATCAAAAGTGGTTCTAAGAGGGAAGTTTATAGCAATACAGGTCTACCTCAAGAAGGAAGAAAAATCTCAAATAAACAATCTAACTTTACATCCAAAGGAGCTAGAAAAAGAACAAAAAATGAAGCCTATAGTATCCAAAATCTATAAAGAACTTATCAAACTCAACACCCAAAGAACAAATAATCCAATCAAGAAATGGGCAGAAGACATGAACAGACATTTCTGCAAAAAAGACATCCAAATGGCCAAGAGACACATGAAAAAGTGTTCAACATCACTCCGCATCAAGGAAATACAAATCAAAACCTCAATGAGATACCACCTCACACCAGTCAGAATGGCTAAAATTAACAAGTCAGGAAACCACAGATTGTTGGCAAGGATGCAGAGAAAGGGGAACACTCCTACACTGCTGGTGGGAATGCAAGTTGGTGCAGCCACTCTGGAAAAGAGTATGGAGGTTCCTCAAAAAGTTGAAAATAGAGCTACCCTATGACCCAGCAATTGCACTACTGGGTATTTACCCCAAAGATACAAATGTAGTGATCTGAAAGGGTACATGCACCCCAATGTTTATAGCAGCAATGTCCACAATAGCCAAACTATGGAAAGAGCCAAGATGTCCATCAACAGATGAATGGATAAAGAAGATGTGGAATATTATACAGCCATCAAAAAAAACCCTGAAATCTTGCCATTTGCAATGACATGGATGGAACTAGAGGGTATTTTGCTAAGTGAAATAAATCAACCAGAGAAAGACAAGTATGATCTCACTGATATGAGGAGTTTGAGAAACAAGACAGAGGATCATAGGGGAAGGGGGGAAAAAATGAAACAAGATGAAACCAGAGAGGGAGACAAACCATAAGAGATTCTTAATTTCAGGAAACAAACTGAGGGTTGCTGGAGTGGTGGGGGTGGGAAGAATGGGAGGGCTGGGTGATGGACATTGGAGAGGGTGTGTGCTTTGGTTAGTGCTGTGAATTCTGGAAGACTGATGAATCATAGACCTGTACCTCTGAAACAAATAATACATTATATGTTTAAAAAGAAAAAGATAGTAGGAAGGGAAAAATGAAGGGGGGGAAATCAGAGGGGGAGATGAACCATGAGAGACTATGGACTCTGAGAAACAAATTGAGGGTTTTAAAGAGGAGGGGGCAGGGGGGATGGGTTAGCCTGGTGATGGGTATTAAGGAGGGTACGTATTGCATGGAGCACTGGGTGTTATACACAAACAATGAATCATGGAACACTACATCAAAAACTAATGATGTAATGTATGGTGACTAACATAACATAATAAAATAAAATTAATAAAAAAAGAAACCTAAAACCAGAAGAAGGAAGGAAATAATAAAGATTAGAGCAGAAATAAATGATTTAGAAACACAAAAAATAATAAAACAGATCAATGAAACAAGGAGTTCAATCTTTGGAAAAAAGCAATAAAATTGATAAACCTCTAACTAAACATACCAAGAAAAAAAAGGAAGGAATCAAATAAACAAAATCACAAATGAGAGGATAAATAACAACTAACACCACAGAAATACAAACAATTATAAGAGAATATTATGAAAAAACTATATGCCAAAAATTGCACAACCTAGAAGAAATGGATAAATTCCTATAACATAACCTACCAAAGCTGAATCAGGAAAAAAGAGAAAATTTGAACAGACTGATAACCAGCAGAGAAACTGAATGTCAAAAAACTCCCAATAAACGAAAGTCCAGGGCTAGATGGCTTTACAGACGAATTTTACCAAACATTTAAAAAGAGTTAATTCCCATTCTTCTCAAACTATTCCAAAAAACAGAAAAGAAAACTTCCAAATTCACCCTATGAGGCTAGCATTACCCCAGTACAAAAACCAGATAAAGACAACACACACACAAAAAGAGAACTACAGGCCAGTATCTCTGAACATAGATGCAAAAATCCTCAACAAAATACTAGCAAACCGAATCCAACAATATATTTAAAAAGTCATTCACGGTGGTCAAGTGGGATTTATTCCTAGGTTGCAAGGGTAGTTCAATATTCTCAAATCAATCAACATGAGACATCACATCAATAAGAGAAAGAAGAACCATATGATCATTTTAATAGACATAGAAAAAGCATTTGACAAAGTATAACATCCATTCATGATAAAAACCCTCAACAAAGTAGGGCTAGAGGGAACATACCTCAACATAATAAAGGCCATATATGAAAAACCCACAGCCAACATCATCCTTAATGGGGAAAAACTGAGAGCTTTTCTCTTAAGGTCAGGAACAAGACAAGGATGTCCACTCTCTCAACTTTTATTCAGCATAGTACTGCAAGTCCTAGCCATAGCAATCGGACAACAAAAAGAAATAAAAAGTATCCAAATTGGAGAGGAAGAAGTAAAACTTTCACTATTTGCAGATGACATGATGATATGATACTATATATAGAGGACCTGAAAGACTCCACCAACAAACTGCTAGAACTGATAAATGAACTCAGTAAAGTTGCAGGATACAAGATCAATGTACAGAAATCTCTTGCATTTCTGTACACCAATAATAAAATAGCAGAAAGAGAAATTAAGAAAATAATCCCATTTACAATTGCACCAAAGGAATAAACCTAACCAAAGAGGTGAAAGACCTGTACCCTGAAAATTATAAAACACTGAAGAAAGAAATTGAAGATGACACAAAGAAATGGAAAATTATTCCATGCTCATGGATTGGAAGAACAAATATTGTAAAATGTCCATAGTACCCAAAGAAATCTACAGATTCAGTGCAATCCCTATCAAAATAGCAACAGCATTTTTTTCACGGAACTAGAACAAACAACCCTAAAATTTGTAATGGACCACAAAGATCCCAAATAGTCAAAGCAATTTTGAAAAAGAAAAGCAAAGCTGGAGGCATAACAATTCCAGGCTTCAAGTTATATTACAAAACTGTAGTAATCAAAACAGTATGGTACTGTCACAAAAATAGACACATAGATCAATGAAACAGAATAGAAAACCCAGAAATAAGCCCACAATTATATGGTCAATTAATCTTTGACAGAGCAGGAAAGAATATGCAATGAGAAAAGACAGTCTCTTCAACAAATGGTGTTGGTAAAATGGGACAGCAACATACAAAAAAAAATGAAACTGGACCACTTTCTTATATCATATACAAAAATAAATTCAAAATGGATTAGAGATCTAAATGTGAGACCTGAAACCATAAAAATCCTAGCAGGGAACAAAGGCAGTAACTTCCCTGACATCAGCCATAGCAACTTTTTTTCTAGATATGTCCTCTGAGGCAAGGGAAACAAAAGCAAAAATAAACTATTGGGGCTACATGAAAACTAAAAGCTTCTGTACAGCAAAGGAAACAAACAAACAAACAAACAAAAACTGAAAGGCAACCTATGGAATGGAAGAAAATATTTGCAAATGACATAACCAATAAAAGATTAGTATCCAAAATAAATAACTTACAAAACTCAACACCCCCAAAACAATCCAATTAAAAATGGGCAGAAGAGGGGTACCTGGATGTCTCAGTAGGTCAAGCCTCTGCCTGTGGCTCAGGTCATAATCTCAGGGTCCTGAGCTCGAGCTCCGCATCAGGCTCCCTGCTCAGTGGGAAATCTGCTTCACACCTCACACCTGTCGGAATGGCTAATAACAACAACCCAAGAAATAACAAATGTTGGTGAGGATGTAGAGAAAAAGGAACCCTCATGCACTGTTGGTGGGAATGCAAACTGGTACAGCCACTGTGGAAAACAGTATGGAGTTTCCTCAGAAAGTTAAAAATAGAACTACCCTTTGACCCAGCAATCACACTACTGGGTATTTATGCAAAGAATACAAAAACACTAATTCAAAGGGACACGTGCACCCCTATGTTTATAGCAGCATTATTTACAATAACCAAGATACAGAAGCAGCCCAAATGTCCATCAATTGATGAATGGATGAAGAAGTTGTATATACATATAATGGAATATTACTCAGCCATTAAAAAGAATGAAATCCTGCCATTTGCAACAACATGGATGGACCTAGAGAATAAAATGCAAAGTAAATCAGTCAGAGAAAGACAAATACCATATGATTTCATTCTATGTGCAATTTAAGAAACAAAACAAAGGAGCAAAGGGGGGAAAAAAGGAGAGAGAGAGAGAGAGAGAGAAAGACAAACCAAGAAACACACTTTTAATTATGGAAAACAAACTGATGGTTACCAGAGGGGCAGTGAGTGGGAAGATGGGTTAAATAGGTAATGGGGACTAAGGAGTGCACTTGTGATGGTACCAGGCAATATATGGAATTGTTGAATCACTATATTGTATATCTGAAACTAATAAACACTGTATGTTATCTAACTGGAATTAAAAAAATTAATTAATTTAATTAATTAAAATAGAAACTTAAAAATTAAAAAAAATAGAGGTGCCTGACTGGCTCAATTGGTAGAGCATGTGACTCCTAATCTCTCAGGACTGTGAGTTCAAACCCCAAACTAGGCATAAAGCCTACTTAAAAAAATAAATTTTAAAAATAAATAAAATAGACACTATCCACTCTTAAAAAAAATAAAAGAAGGAAATCCTGTCACATGCTAGAACATGGATGAACTTTGAGGACATTATAAGAAGTGAAATAAGCCAGTCTAGCACAGTAACTAGCAAATACAAATGATAATCTTTTCCTTTTCTTGCATACAGTATTAAATATATTTATAATTACCTGTCTTACTCTCAGCTCCTAATTGGACATTAACCAGGTGAATCTAATCCTTGAACATAGTTAATGGGACCAGGTTAACTGACCTTAAAGGAGGCTCATCTATAAATTGATTTTATTCAAAAATTTTCTCACCTGAAAATCTAAATAAGAGAGCCAAATTCCAGTATTTAAAAGAAAATGGAGCTAAAAGATCAGAATATAGAGTTGAACTGATAGCTACACAGTCATATACAGAATAAGCAATAGAAGCCCATTAAAAGAGAAAAGAAGACTTGAAAAGAAAGAAGCCAGGAGAGTTGTGGCTGCAGTAACAAATTACTGCAAGCTTCTCAGGTGCACCAACTCAAAGCTAACCTGGGGGCTTCTGCAGAGCTATCCTCCCCTGTGGGCTGGCTCAATTGGTAGAGCACGTGACTCCTAATCTCATGGCCCCTCAAGCCTGTAGAACCCCACCTAGGGTACTGCTTGCCCATCCCTTCCAGGAAGCTTCAGCCCTTTCATTTGGCTCAGGATGCTGCCTACACTGTCGTGCCAACCCAGGCATCCCAGCTGGGTGCCACCCAACCCTCCTTCCCCATTCGGCCCCTGGCCTTGGTGACTACTACCCCTACTTCCACTCTCTGACTGAGCTCTGTATTATCCATTAATCCAGTTAGTGGGTAGAGACAAAAGCTTCTGGCTACCTTGACTCTTTGAGGGCAAAACACCAACTCAACCATAAGTAGGGCCTCTGGCACTTGCCACCAACAAAAGCAAATTCAACCTTATAAAAAAATATTATAAGTTCAGTGACTTAAAGCAACACAGATTATCTTATAATTCTAGAGATCAGAAGTCCAAAATGGGTCTCACTGTGTTAAAATCAAAGTGTTGGCAGAGCTGCATTCCTTCTGGAGGCTATAGGGGAGAGTCCCTTCCCCTGCCTTTTCCAGCTTCTGTGAGGCACCTGCACTCCTTGGCTTGTGGCCCCCTTCCAGCTGTGGCATCACTCCAACCTCTGCTTCCATCACCGTATTTTCTCTCCTTCTGTTGTCACATGGTCTCCCCTATATGTCCCTATTATGACCCTCATGCCTCTCCCTTTTGTATGGACCTAGATGATTACATTAGACCTAACCAAATAATTCAGGATAGTCTTCCCATCTCAAGATCCTTCATCACTCCTTCAAAGTCCCTTATCATATAAGGTAATATAGCAGGCTAAGGGAATTAGGATGCGGACAATCGGGGTGGGTGGGGTGACATCATTAGCCTATCACAGTAACCATGGAGCCTCAGAGATCATTTCCAACCCTGACTCCATACAGTTGCTTACTGCAGTCTCATGTAACAGAAATAATGCCTCTTCCTGGGCACATAGGAAGACTATGTTCCTCAACCTCTTTGGAGTTAGGTTTAGGCCAAGTGAAGGACTCAGACTAATAGGATGTATTTAGAAGGGAAGTAAGCCCCATTTTCTCAACATGTGGACTACAGGATAGCAGCATGATCACATTAAAACTTGTTAGAAATGCACAATTCCTGGCTCCACCTGCAACCTCCTGAGTCAGAATCATTTTAATAAGATCCCAGGTGATTCTACTGCATGTTAAAGTTCAGGGAGCACTAATCAGGCTACTTCCAACCTTGGCACTTAGAAATACTGTGAAAAATCCAATCCTCCATCTGTCTCTTCCTCTACTGCAGTGACCTCAGAGACCAAGAGCTCCAGGTAGCAAAAGCAATAACACAGAGGCCACCCAACACAAAAGAGACTGTGACATAAGCAAAAAAAGAAACTTCTGAGTCAAGTTACCAAGATTTTGGAGATTGCCTGTTGTAGCAGCTACTGTTAATTACTCTGATTTTCTTTTTTTTTTTTTAAGATTTTATTCATTTATCTGAGAAAGAGAGCACAAGCAGGGGGGAGGAGCAGTGGGAGAGGGAGAAGCAGTCTCCCCACTAAGCAGGGAGCCCAATATGGGGCTTGATCCTAGGACCCCAAGATCATGACCTGAGCTGAAGGCAGACACCTAACTGAGCTATCAGGTGCCCCTATTCTGATTTTCAGTAAGATATTTATCTGAGCTAGCTTAGGTAGATTTCTGTTGTACTCAACCAAACAAGCTTTGCCCACAATGATTCTCAAACAAGTGTGTATCAGAATCACCAGGAGGGCTTCTTAAAATAGATACTGCTGGGCCCCATCCCGTATAGGTTCTGATTTAGTAGGTCAAGGGTGAGGCAAAATAACTTGCATTTCTAGTAAGTTCCCAGATGATGCTGATGCTGCTGTCCCTGAGACCACATTTTGAGAACTGTTGGTTTACAACTTCACTGTTAGTTACTCTCCATCACTATACAGTTCAACTCAGACAATATAGACGAGGAGTCTGCAAACCACAGCTAACTGGCCAAATCTGACCCACTGCCAGTTTTCACAGATAAAGTTTCCTTGGAACTTTGGAACATAGCTACACCTATTCATTTATGTGCCATCTGTGGCCACTTCCTCACTATAAAGGCAGAGCTGAATCACTGCAGTAGAGACCATGTGACCTGCTGCTCTGGACTGAATGCTTGTGGATTAGTTTGGAGCTTATCCACTAAATTGGTTAGCTGGCACTATATATACTATATACTATGCCTATACTAGTCTCTATATACGTTCATTCAGTGAAACCTAATCCCCAATTTGATGGTATTAGGAGGTGGGGCTTTTGGTTGGTGCTTCAGTCATGAGGGTGGGGTTATGCATGGGATTAGCGGTTATCTAAAAGGGACCCCACAGAGCTCCCTAGCCATCCACCATGTGAGGACAGAGCGAGAAGATGGCCACCTATGAACAAAGAAACAAGCTCTCAATGGAAACTGAACCTGCCAAAGCCATGGTCTTAGGCTTCTAGCCTCCAGAACTTTGAGAAATAAATTTCTATTGTTTATAAGCTACTTAGTCTTGTTACAGCAGCCCAAATGCACTAAGATACACACAAAACCTAAAATATTTACTATCTGGCTCTTTATAAAAAAAGTTTGGCAACCTCAGATATAGACCAAAATAGAGTTAAGTTTTCCCTATATAATCCTACAGAATACTGAATAGAGAATACAGAATACTGACTTACTTGAATATATTCATTGATTATTCTCTATTTCTACTATGCCTTTTTCTACTTTGGCAACAACCACAAGAAAATTCTTTGAGATCTGGTATTTACTATTACTGTTACGTCCCTAGTAAGAGTCATTTGTTATCAAGTACAAGTCTCTCCAGTACGGAACTGGAAATATTCTTGGGAAGCAATAAGGATTTTCAAAGAACTTCTTTTGTGAAAACTGGAGTTGTTTTAGCATACCTGAGAGAGTACAGAAGCAGAAGGGAGGTTGCGTGAACAAAAACCAGGCAGTTTCCGATGCTTCGAACACACTCTTAATGACCTCATGGCCTATCAGCTTGAGTTACAAATCAAAATGGGCTTTTATGTCTTTCATCATGCTGGGGTCAACTTATTTTATTAAAATTAAGCTGCCTGTCATCTTCTAGAATGGTACACCAGACTATAATATATGCTCTCCACCCACTTCAAAAGCCCTATGACCCATTTTTTTTAATCCTTAAATGTGCCAACCCACACAAAAGCACTCTTTTTTTTTTTTAACTATTCTTTTAGGCTGTGCCTTTTAAAATAGTAGTGTCTGCAGAAATGTCACATCAAAAGAAATTGTTCAGAGGTAGAAGTACTTAACTGAAACTGCTTTTATTAGTTTATTGGAGGAAATTTGCTGGTCTGAGAATGGAAAAAGGAGTGATACTGAATAAAAACACTGTGGTGCCAAAAAGGGAAATTTATTTTCTTTCTTTCTTTCTTGATTGCTTGCTTGCTTTTTTTTGCTATAAAAAATCCCATCTCATATTTTAAAATCTAAATAAGCAGATTCTCTATTGACTGCAGCTGGTTTCTTTTTGTTTTTAAAAATAATAACCCTTTCAGAGTTTCCCCAGAATTCCGATCCCTAAACGAAGCTTAGGGCTAACCCACTAAGTTGGTTAGCTGGCACATACACCAGTCTCTATATAAGTCTCAGTCTCTGCTGCACAGTTGTCAACTCTGTCAAGTTCCCACATACCCCACTTAGAGCTACTCTTAGTAGGCACTGTGCTCTCATTTTTCTCTGGGCTTTGCACAGACTTTTCCCTTTCAAAAATGTTCAGTCTTCTGTTTTGATGAATCCTCATTTAACTACTTATGATTCACTATATGCCCAGATTTTGACGACCCTTAGCCCTCTCCCTTTCCAACCATCTCAAGGAGAATCCTAACACCACCACCCCACCACCAAGTGTCCACAATTCTTTAGGAGGTTTGCAAAGAGATGCCTCACATGCCCACAGACCAGTTATCCAGCTGCATTCTTTACCCTATGTCTGCCATGTTTCCTCTCATGCTCTGGCTCTCCCTAAGATTGAGAGTAGTCCCCACTGTAAATAACGCCCATCATATGAATGCCAAAGTTCACACCATGGATGTTGCTGAAACTGCTAAAATGGAAAAGAGGGACACTGGCTTTCCTGTTGAGATAGGAAAATCTTCTTCTCTAACTCTGTGCCACACTTTGTCACTTGGGCCCCAAAGAAACATTTCTTTCATCTTCCCAGAGCAAGTCCCCAAACAAGAAGCGACACATCTTTCTCCCACAACATGCAACAGTTCTTCCTCCTTAGGTTAGTCTAGATCTAGTCATTTGAAGATATATTTCCCCAAGTTCACATTAAACCAACATGGCATTTTCCTTCTAATTGGTGCCCCAGTCATACCTTCACAAACACATCCATTTTATAAGAGAAGTTTAGTTTTATGTAACCCTTCTCCTATCACCCACAGCAGTGGGTAGACATAAAGGTGAATGATTATTAGAAAAAATCTTGTTAATCTCTCAGGAATACCCACAGAAGGTCACCTAAATATCCCTCCACTTTTCCTGATCACTTTCATCAAGCCTGAGCCAGCCTCAGATGGACACTCGGGCATCTTCTGTCTCCTGATCTCTCTCTTGCTTCTCTTTTCTACCCTCCTGCTCTTGGCCTGCTGCTCTCTCCCAGATCAAGCCATACATACCTTTCTTCCCCACTCCTCCATAGTTGTAGCTTAGATTTTTCAAATCCTTCATAGCTGAGAAACTATAGTCAAACATTCCTTCCTTATCTCTAAGTAACATCGCATTGATGCACTGTGTCAAAAGATTCCCTTACTACCAGTGCAGAGAAGGAAAAAAGAATAAAGGAAACAAATCTTTCATATCCCCTGTATTTTTGTCTAAGTTTCTCCACCAAAGATGATTAAAATCTCCATCATTTAGATGACAAAAACAAGCAGTTTTTAAATGCAATTTCTCCCATTTTGTTATTTCCAAGATCTTAACACCAAGACTCATTCTTGGGTTTATCTCAAGGTACCATAGGTTTTTCCTGCCCTCCACAGACTCTATAAAACCCATTTATCCTAAAAACAAAAACAAAAAAACTAGTTATCCTAGGCATTTGGCCTAAGAATTGGAGCTCTACCCTGAGATAATGGCTTTGACTATACATATCAGTGAAATTCATTCAGCTTCAAATAATGGAGACCCAAAATAATAGTGGCCCAAACAAGATAGAAATTATTTTCCCTTTCATGTAAAATTCTAAAACTATGCAGATTGAGTCTGGACTGGCAGCTTTGCTTTGAAAAGTCCTCCACAACTCATGTACTTTCCAGGTCATTGTACCACCAACTCTACAACATAGCCTTCACCCTCCTAGCCCAAAATGACACATCCATATTATAAAAGCAGGATGAAGGAAGAATTAAAAAGAAGAAAAAAGGGCAAAAGTTACTTGCCACCTGTCTCCTGAAGTTCCTGAAAGCTGTCACCCAACATTTTAATCACATCTTTTTGTTCAAAACATGGCCATTCCTGGCTGCAAGGGAGGTGGGGACAGTTTACTCTTTGTTCTGGGCAGCCAGGTGCCCAGCTGAAAATTCTGCTGCTATGGGAGAATGGAGAAAGAATAAACATCAGGAAACAACTAGCAGTCTCTGTCACATTGTGCTCCTGAAACCACTACCTTTTTCTGGGCTAATAATAAACTCTGGAGTTACCTAAAATAGAATTCTTTAAATTCCATATTCTTATAACAAGTTGAGGTAAAAGCCAAAATTCTAGCATTTGATGTAACTGTCAGCAAGTCACTCAGTGGTTTAACTCTCTGCCTTACCTTAAAAGACTGTTCTAAAAATCGACTGGGAATAAACAGAGGTGATAAAGGTGAAAGTATTTTTGAAATATGACATAAATAACTCTTGAGGCAAAATATAGCTATAATCTTTTATCTCCTTTAAACATATATGTCTCTCATTCAAATTATCTCCATTCTCCTTTTAGGTCTCTTAATAAAATGTGGTGGGTAGATGCCAAGACAGCAAAAGACCAGAAACAAAGGTATGTGGTCTGAGATTAGGTGATTCAAATAGGGCCCACTGGTTTATCAGAGAAAGAAAAGGAAATTCTCTAGAAATTGCCAATATTTATGAAGAATCACACTATCAACCTGGTCTCTCCAACCTTCTTTCTATTATTAGTTATGGGATTAGATCTTCATAACAGAAGTTATTACTCTTCAGGCAAAATTAAAGTTCTAGGAACTCTGTTTTGCAGAGGAAGCAACCCTGGATATTTAGGACAAGCAGAAGAGCTAAAAAATCAGTTTTTGTAACTTTCTGGAGTATTTAGTTTTGCTACCACTATTGTTGCTTCTGCTGTTGTTTGTCAAAAGCAACTTGTATACTTGTATAGATGCTATGATTTTGCCATGCTCTGCTAGAAGAACAGAGAGAACACAGAGTGAGCAAAAGGTGTGGTAAAGATTGAAAGCTTTGGAAATGCAAAGAGGACAATTCTGAAAATCATGTTAGAACAGATTCCAGGCTTTGGATGTATTTTTCTTCCTCTCCCTGTGATTTGGCATCATACAGAGTCAAGTAGACTATTGACATGCCCTCCAAGTAACCTGGTAGAGGCTTCTTACTCAGAATAGACTGGGTTACGGTGCAGTAACGAAAGAACCTCAAATTCTCAATGACTTAACACAGTAAAGGTTAATTTCTTTCCTATGCTAGATATCTAACATGAGTCACAGGAGATTGTGCTCTACACATCTGCTCAAGGACATAGGCTGTCAGTTTCTACCAACTTACAGCTGCATCACCTGGACGATGAAGCCTCTGCAGTACACACATAAAGAAGAGAGAGCATCAGAGTCATGTAAGAGATTTCTATTGCCTCAGCGCAAAATAATACACTTCACTTGTGTTCATAACCCACTGACCAGAATTAGTCACATGTCCCCAGTCTAAATACAGGAAACTAGATAACGTAGGTAAATGGAATATTTGGTGATTTGTCTATGCCACAGTGATGGCTGAATTATCTAAGAATATGTTTCCTGCCTCATTTTCACTTCATGCTTTCTGAGAATGACAGGTTTTATTTTGAGAAACTTTCTTCTTTTGAAGAAGGTTAGACAATATCTTGGTCTTCCAGCATAATTCACTTTACACACATACAGCGAAGGAATAAAAATTCACTCTAAAGGGCACAGAGGTACACATGTATTTATTCTAACATAGGCTGAATTGTGTTCCAATGACAGTAGCTGGTAGAATACTATAGTAGGGAAAAGCACAGGCCTTAGAAACAGACTCTTGAGTTGGACTTTTAGCTCCCCCATTTACCAGCTATCTGGCCTTGGTAAAGATATTTGAATTCTCTATGTCACAGTTTCCTCATCTCTAAAGTGGAGATGATTATAGTACTTATATTATGGTTTTTGTGATGGTTAATTCAATTAAAATGGTGCATACAAAATACTTAGCATTAAGGTGAGCACTTACATGTTCAATAAAAATTAATTCATTCTTTAGTGTCCCGGCTTTTATTCCATTGACTTGGTTTCAGAATCTAGCTTTTTGATAAGGACATTCAAGTGTCCTTACCTTTTTTCTTCTCTCTCCTTGCTCAGATTCTGCTTCTCCTCCATTAGGTCCATTCTGTCTAGCAAACAGTTATATGGCCAAAGGAAGAATACGAGGGACTCTGGAGTCTTCTTGCATAGTCTGGAATTGAAGCTCTGACATTTACTTACTGTGACAAGGCATCTTAATGCACTGCTCTGACACTCATTTCTTTATTTATAATGCATAGATGACAGTAATCATATACTTCATAAGGCTGTTGAAAACACTCAATGGTGCCATGCAGGTAAGTATTTAGCACACTGGTATAGAGTAAGTACTTTAAAAAATGTTCGTATTCTGTAAAATGAGAACAATAATACTTTTCTCAAAGGACATGCATGAACTTAAGGAAGCTGTGAAAGCACCATAAACTGTTATGTCAGCATTTTCCTATGTATGTCTATATGTATATGTGTGCCTGTACATGTATATAAGATATTCCCTCCTAAAACAAAAGATATAAAAACAATTGGAATCTGCTTCCCCATCATTAGATTACTATCTTCGTATTATTTTCAGCATAGGCACATCAAGCATCAATATATTGTTACTTACTTAGATGTAAATCCCATTCTTAGTGCTTCATACTTTAGTTTCTAGAAACTTGCCAACCAGCATCAAAACAAAAATCAAATCCTAAGTGTTTACTGAATGCTTACTCTATGTAAAACACAATTGCTATAAAGCCTAGGAAGTATTTTTAGCTTCATGCATTATCAGTTGACTGATACCAAATGTACTGACTTCTTACTGGAACAATATCATGGAATATTGTGAGTGTTTAAAAGAGTTCCTGTCAAGAGAACACTATGCCAGTTTATTCCATCTTGCTCTGAGAAAAGAAAATGCAACAGAGATGAGCATTAGATTTTGTTTCATTGTTCACAGTATGTTACTACCTCAAATGATGAAATAAAGTTCCATCTGACTGCGCAGTGGATAAGAACAAGAAGTTTACCTGCTAATATGAAGACTGACCCTCCTGACCCCATCACTGAAAAATATAAAGTGCATCATTGTGTCTTCATATTAATAAACACTGGCAACCAATAGGCTTTCACTTTATTATTTTTCAGTTATATCAGTTGATCTAACGTGGCAATGTATAATACAGAAGGGCCAGACATTAGACCATTAGACCTAAGGTAAGTCCCACTTACCTTAGGACCTGTCAAAATTTATTTAGCCAACAAGTTCTATACTAGTGCTGTCCAATAGAAATATAACATGAGCCATTTCTGTGATTTCAAATTTTCAAATTTTCTAGTAACTACAGTTTAGCGTAAAAGGAATAGGTGAGATTGACTTAATAACTTATTTAGCCTAATATATCCAAAATAATGTCATTTCAATGTAACCAACACAAAAATTATTGAGATAGTATATATGCTTTCTTATTTATCTTTGAAATCCAGTGGGTATTTTATACTTACAGCACATCTTAGTTTGGACTAGTTGTATTTCAAGTGTTTAATAGTCACATGTGGGTGGTAACTACCATATTGGACAGTGCAGCTCTATACTATTGTTGTTGGGTAATTTGTTAGGGTAAAAATTTAATAAAAAATTAGCATTTTATATGGAAATATTCCATCATATATATTACATATTACTTTGTAATTTAAATAAAGGAAATAAATTTAAGTAACTAAGATAAATTCGAATAACTAAAATTGATACATTTAAATTAGAAGTTATTTAAAGTATATTAAGCATTTTTTAAAAATTTACATTATGAAACATATAGCACATAGGCAAAGAAAAGGAGGAAAAGGATACCAGATCATAAAAGGAGCAAGTAATTTAACAAAATATGGCATAAGTACTTAATTTTCTATTTTTAAACCCAAACATTTAAAAATGACTTTAAAATTCTTTATAAATGAAAGAAGAATGTGAGTATATGTACACGTAGAAATTCTAGGGATCCTCACACAGTTGAGGTCACTGGTTCACCAGAATTCACAAGAGAAATCTGCTGTACATTTGAAATATAATATGATGAGTGTTAACATTGAGATAAGTACTGGAAACTAAGGGAACACAAACAAAGTACTGGACTGAGAGTGAGTAATGAATACTGTGTAAGGTGGAGTGAATGCCTCCTAGAAGAAGCTACATCTAAATGAAATTTTGTAATAGTGCTTGTAGGAGTAGCTTAGATGAAAAGGAGATGAGAAATGTATCTCAGGCCTAAGGAACAGAACCTTTTGTCTTTCAAGGAAGAGGAAAAAAAATACATCTGATTTTGTGAAATGGGGAGATGCTTCAAATGGAGAGGTGCTTCAATAACGTGAGAATTTGACATAGGGTCTCCCTGAATAATGTTAAATATTTCATTAAATATGAAGTTAATAAAACCCAATAGAGAGCTAGAAATAAAGGAGGGTGTTATCAGTTTCTAACCAGGAAAACAGAAGTCACCCCTAATACATAAAACAGAGGGAATTTAATCCAGAGAGTTGATTATCGAGTATTAGAATTGTTAAGAAGCCAGACAGGGAACATGAGGCAACCCTAAGGTCAGCAACAGCAGGAAGTCCCACTTACCCTCAGGATTAGAGGACACAAGTGGGGTTTCCAGAGCCAAAATGTGAGAGTACCCAGCAGAAGCTCAAGTCACAAGAGGGGTTTCCTCACAGAAGGAAACTGTAGGCTGGAAACTGAGGGAGCAGCGGTTTGATGTGACCTGGACCCAGGGAGAAACTGTAGCTACTGCCAAGAAAAGAAGAATGTAGAGAGAAATACTCTGACTTCTTTCCTCTTGCTCTCCAAATTTCCTTCACAGAGGCAAAGCCTACTGACATTGCAGTTTGGAAAGGCAGCCTGCAGAGGCCTTCTCCCCCATACCCTCCCTACCCCCACAAAACAGAGAACAGAACAGAGCAAGAACAAGGAATGCATCCGATATAGCAAACAGGCTATGGACCAGTGTAGCATAATGGGAAACTATGAGGGATTTGTTTTTCAGTTTGTTCAACAAGTGTGTTAGTGCCTACTGTGTATTAGAAATTCTATTCCTATTGGGAATACAAAGATAAATAAGAAAGATCTCTATATTTTTATCAATAAAACATTTCAACACCTCTGTGTGAGCAATGTCACCTAATTAGGAAATACACTAATCAGATAAACTAATCAGATGGGCTATAAGAGGCTTGGAATTGGGAGAAAGGTCTGGGGGTCTCCTGACAGGCAAAGGGAACTAGGTTATCTGGTGAGACCTCTGACCTAAATATGGATGGAAATATAAACACAGACATTTGGAATATCTGCCCAAGTTTTGAATGGCTTCAGTCTTGGCCCCACTCTAACTAATGGAATTGGTAAGAATTATAAACCACTGAGGTCAGCATGGCTCAACAAGTTGCCCTCTGCTTTGGAGCCAAAGAGACCTAGGTATGAGCACCAGTCTTGCTCTTTAAAGGTTCCACAGTCTTGGGTAAGTCATTTAGCCTCAGTTTTCCAATCTTCCAAAGAGCAATAATAGTAATTCCTTTAAAGAGTTTTTGTAAAGATTATATGTGATCACATATTTAGTGTTTAGTTAAATGCTTGGGATGTAGTAGGTACTCAACAAAAAGAAGCTGTTCATATCTTAAAGTGAGTATATAAGGAAGAAATACAACTACACAATGTTAGTCATTAAAACACATTATGTTTACATATATTTACATAAATATATTTTGTGAACACACATAGATAATATAGAGTTCATTTCATAATACAATGTGTAATCATAACATTTTGATTATTCTTTTAGAAAAATTGAAAGGATTTATAATTTTCCAGGAATCATGAATATATTTCATTTAATGTATATCATATGAAATTTAATTATTCATTCTATAATCTTGATAATATGCTTACTTACCCATTGCTAAGGGATTTCAAATATTTCTGTATTCCAGATATCACTTACATAAATGTTGAATTAATACTCACAATATCCAGGACTTTATTATGTTTTATCTTTGTCACACATGTTGATAAAATCATAACCTTGGATAAATCCAACTATTTGTCACCCATAAGCCTGAATCCCTCCTGTTAAATTGGGCAAAAGAAAAATGCACATCCATGTTAGGTGGTCTTATGTTAACTTTTTAACCATAAACCTCAAGCGAGCCCTTAAAACTGGTAGGCAATTACTATGGCAATTACTATGCCTATCATTGCCAACTCAATCCCTCTCCCAGTCTCAGACAACTATTCAGATTTTTTCCTCTCCCTACAAACCCTCAACAATTCATCCACCATCCTTATTCTCAGAATAATGACCTTACTTCAAACTTTTCTGAGAAAATAAAATTAATCACAGGACAGCCTGCACAGAGCCTTTCACCACATCTACCACCCACCACCTTCTGCACCCACCACACCTCCCCACCCACCAGCACCTGCATTCATAAGCTCTGCCTCCTGACTGATACTGGGATAAGCTTTCCAACCAAGAACACTCCAGAAATTCTCCTCTCTTCTTCCAACATAGTCATTTTTTCTCTCTCTACCTAATCATTGGCATTACTGTATATACATGCAGTTATTCCTTCCATCTTAAAACATAAAAATCAAAAGAAAATTATCTTTGCCCTACTTCCACTTTACCAAATCACCCATCTATTTGGTCATCTTTGTATCAAAACTCCTGGAAAAAGTTGTCTATATTCAACTTATTTTTTCTCTTACCAGTAACTTAAACACACTCCAATCGTGGTTTTGTTCCCCTCACTCCAAAGAAACTTCTCTAGCCAAGGACATGAATGACCTTCACATTGCCACATATATTGTGCAATTCATGGTGCTCATCTTAACCTGTCAGCAGCATTTAGCGCAGCTGTCATTCCTTGATATGTTCTCTTAGCTTCTGGGACACACAGTCTCTCCATTCCTCTCTTTCCTCAGCAGCCCTTCTCAGGAAGGAAGCAAAAAAACCCTTCATCTTATCCTTGACCTCTTAATGTTGGAGTATGCCAGGCTCAAATTAGTCCTTCCGTCTTCTCTATTTACACCCACTCACTTGGTAATCTCTTTCTAGGCTCATGTCGATGACAATGCCCAAATTTATATCTTATAATACCAGCCAATATATTTCTCCCAAAATTTAGATTCATCATTCTACTTAGAGATCTTAAAAACATCTCAAGCACAACATGCCTATATGGAACACCTCATCTTTGTTTAAAACTTACAACATTGACAGCCTCCCCATTTCAGTTGATAGCAAGTTTATCCTTCAAGTTGCTCAGGCCAGAATCTTCAGTCATTCTTGACTCTTTTCTTTCTCTCATGCTCAACATTCATCCATCAGAAAATTCTGTTGGCTCTACTTTCAACATATATCCAGAATCAATTTTATATCCCATTACCTCCATTGCTACCACACTAGTCTGAATAAATATCATTTCTCACCTGGGTCGCTGCAATAGCATCTAATAGGTCTTCCTGTTTCTACCTTTCTTCCTCGACATTAGCGAAACACCAGCTGAAGGGATCCTTTTAGACCTAAATCAAATCATTTCACACGTCTACTCAAAATCCTGCAATTGGTCCCCTCTCACAGACAGCAAAAACCAAGGTCCTACATGATTTGACTCCTGTTTTATCTTTGACATCATATCCTAATATTTCTACCATTGTTCTTTTGCTCCAGCCACACTGTTTAAATAATAAATATCTGTTAAATCAATCCCAGTTTCCAAGGAGCTCATACTCTACTGGGAGAAACAGAGTTATATTAATGATTGCAAACAGAAGGTAGTTATTAAAGCTGTCCTCTATCTCCCATCCTAAATTGTCACAGGTGAGCTTTGAAGGTTGAAAATTTGCCAGGGATGGGAGCAATGTTGGAGACATGGGTAAGAAACAAAGATATTTCAGGCAGGACAAATACTGCATTTGCAAAGATCTGGAGAAATGAATCAGCAGAACGTTTAGAGAATTACAAGTACAGCATCAAAGAATAATATTTGAGATTAGGGGACCTGGATGCGGGAGGTAAAGAGAAATAGAGTTTACACTTTAGATAGGAGTCAGATCATGAAAGACTTTCCATTTGTTTCTTTCTTCACTTACAGCTTTCAAGCTGCTCTCAGAACAATTTATTAACCATATCTTTTTGATGCACCCCCTCAAAGGGGCTAAAGCAATACTTGGAAAGGATTCTGAATTCCCTGAGTTAAAGATACAAAAGAAAAACCTAGAATCACATTTAATTTGACAAGGTAAAGGAGTGGGTGTGCTACTATATCAAATTTAATTTGTACAAAATCATCATCTCTGGTAACATTATTTTTCCTGATCAACTGCGTTTAGACTACTTTAGTAAGGCTTGATCTCCCTGTCTACCTAAACACTGATTCATTTACAGCAAGCTTCAGGCTAACATTGGTCTTATTAATACCCAACAAATCCACAAGGTGTTAGTTGCACATGATTTTGTATAAAAGGTGAAGTGAGACTTGACTCCGTATACAGCTTTCCCAGGATAAGGCAGCTAACCAAAGGTGAGTCTTGGCATTTACAGTTAACAAGTGGTGACAGTTACTTTTGAAATTATAGGTTTTTCAGGATCTGGAGAACAAATCTAGACCTTTTTCAACTACTGTTGTGTAGATGATTTATGCGTGTCAACCCGGCTTCTTAAATATGGTTAATACACTGTAGTCACTGTAAGCAAGCAACTGAACTTTATATAGACCAATTCACCTGGCCTCTTGAAATAGTCTTATTTTAAACAAAGGTGAGCAAAAGCAAATGCTAAAACTGATGAACCAATTTTATAGTATAGAATTTCCTTTTCATTTTTTAAACAAAAATGGTCCTTAAAATGATAATGAAGGGACAAACATGATTATCACAATTACCATCCTCAGAATAATCACTTAAATACTCTGATCTTTAAATACTGCTCTGCTTAAATCACTATATTGGAGTTTTGATCTTAATATGGGTCTACTTGATAAAAAAAATGAAGGAGAAGGAGAATAAGAAGAAATGTTTGAGAAAGAAGTAAGGGAAGGGAAAAAAATGCTGGCGCAAAATGTGACTGGGGAGGATGGGCAGATCAATTATTTTTGCTTTGGTCAACTTACATGATTATAATTTTGGGGGGTTTTTTGGTTTCTCATGAGCCTTAATTGTTTGCTTTATAGCCCAGGATGAAGTCAGTCCAGTTTTGCTTCCTTTTCTGCTGCTGGAGAGCAATCTGCTCCAAGAGCTGTGAGCTGACCAACATCACCATCACAGTGGAAAAGGAGGAATGTCGCTTCTGCATAAGCATCAATACCACATGGTGTGCTGGCTACTGCTACACCCGGGTAGGAAATCTGCTTTGCTGGAAGTGAGGGTGCTAAGGGTCTGTCCAAGGCAGGCTTCATTAATTCCTACTTTATGAATATTTTAACTTTCCCAAGTAATAGCCATGAGTCCCTTAGTCAATACTGTCTGTGTTATGATTGGGATTAAATACCATGATATCAGTTAGATGTTTGGGCTTGGATTTGATTAGGGTAAATCTAGCAAAATGTCAGATTTGATCTGATCAACTTGGTAATATGCCAACTCTGCACTTCAAAAAAAGTAGTGCTATGGTAGATTTTATATATAGAGAGATAAACATGTAAACATACACATACTAATAATAGACCTACCATATTCCCCAAAAGCCATTTTGTGTAACTGAAGCCATCTCTTTGCAACAGAGATAGTATCAAAATATATTTTTCCAAGCCACATGAAAACACAAATAGACATATTATAAAAATTGTTTTATTCACCCACCTGATTATAAATGGCAACAAGCAGCCTCAGAACACAATCCATACTTGCGGACTATTAGAACCAAAATGAATCAGCAAACCTACTCCCTTCTTCATGCCATTGAGAAAACCAAGGCACAGAAGCATAAAACCACTAGTTTGTTTTCACACAGTATCTTTTGCATTAATCCAAGTAAAGAGTTTCTACTTTATTTTCTTTACTTTTTTCTCCTATAACACCTGGTTATCTATACAAAATTTCATTCTATAAACTGCAATTGAAAGTAACTTTTTAATGAAATATATTTTATTGGATGGTAAATGAGTTTGATCAACAGACCCGATAGCACGATATTGAAATAAGTTAAACAGCAATGCCAATTTCTTCCCTTGGTGCAAATAATTTTACTAGAAACTGTTGGAACAAACCCGTTCTGCCTGGATTAAAAGTTCTCATATGCAAACTGTGTATACTTTGAAACTGAGAGCCCTGCAGAACATATAGCATTTAAGGGTAGGAAATATCTACAAGACAGTGGAATATTTAAAATTTTCCATGTGACTTCATGGTCATGTTAAGCTAAGTATTGACATTTTCTCATGTGTTTTGGCTTTTTATAAACACACGGGGACAATGTATTTGGAAATATTTTCTGAGAAATTGAAATTCAGTGTTTTATGGTTCATGTTGTCATTAACATAGCTTTCGACTAAATACAAAAATCAACTTAAAATTTCTGCTATCGCTCTATTTCATTTTTCTATGTTGATATTTAAAGTTTCTCTATAGTTTGAGAAATATTTAAGATTTGATATAGATGTAAGGAGTAGGAAAAGGAATGACATATATTCTGTAAGATTTCCAGAACCAAGAAATGTGGTATAGCATATAGGACATTTATGAGATCATATTTCCTTGGTTAGGAATTCCTTAAGTGAGCTTTAATGGGTAAATGCTAGAGCAAGCAGTATTAAATTCCCATCTCATTCTGATTATGCTAAATAGAAACTTCCAGAATATTTTAGCCTAACTCTCCTGTTTTTAAACTCCACAGGATCTAGTGTACAAGGACCCAGCCAGGCCCAACATCCAGAAAACATGTACCTTCAAAGAGCTGGTGTATGAGACTGTGAAGTTGCCTGGCTGTGCTCACCAGGCAGACTCCCTATATACTTATCCAGTAGCCACTGAATGTCACTGTGGCAGGTGTGACAGTGACAGCACTGACTGCACTGTGAGAGGCTTGGGGCCCAGCTACTGCTCCTTCAGTGAAATGAAAGAATAAAAAGCAATGGACATTTCAGGTGACCTACCCTTGTCCTGAAGGACCAAGATATCCAAGAAGTCTATGTGTATATATGTGCCCAGGCGGCTAACCACTGGGGCCCAGAGATCATTAGACCCCCGATCCCTGCTCTCTGGGCAGAGAAGGAACTCCAGGAATTAAGAATGCTGGGGCCAGGATCCTATCACCTCTCAACACTCCACCCTGTATACCTAGGTCTGGATTCCATAAATTTTAATCAGTCTTACTTAACTTACAGACATGTGGGTGCTTTCCTACCTGATAATCGTAGAAATCCTCTCAGGCAATCCCTTCCTCTTAGAGATAGAGTTACCTAGGCCCAGGGGAAGAAAATGAGATGGGAATGGGTCAGAGGACTAAATACAGCATTCTTCTTTTAGACTCTGGAGCCCTCAAAAGTAGAGCCAGCATCTTCATGATCGTAGTCTCAATGCCTGGCACCATGCCTGAAATTAATATTAAGAAAGTCAACAATGGCTTCCTTAAGGAAAGTAAAAATCAGAAAGGTAAAGGTAGGAAACACCAAAAGAGGATGTTGGAGGCTGGCTGATGAGGCTGCCCTCAGCAATGCCAATCAGTCCATGGAAGTAGGGGTATTCGCTCCACCTCCCCTCTCCTGTGTCACAAGGAATACTGAGATAGGCTTCATTTTGCTGAATCACTCCGTGCATATGGGGATTACCAGAGCTCAGAATTTCTAAGCTATTACTACCAAGCCCTTTAGTTAAGGGCAAAAACAAGAAATGTTAATATGGGCTTATTTTCCCAGGCCCACATCTATTTCATCATTTAAACAAATTGAACAAATACTGTCAGGTTCCTGCAAAACTCCCTTTGGGAAGTAGAGAAAAAAAAAAAAAAAACAAAAAAAACTATATCACCCTGCCCTCCAGGCTAGGATCCACTCCTTTAGAGAGAGGTGGATGTTAAAGTAGATTTGAAAGCAATTTTGTCAACTTAGTAAGTCCATTTATCTTATCTACAAATACATTTGTGTAAAGAAATAGCTTTTTCATAAAGAATTAGTCGGGAGGTGGAGGACCTCCTGTTTTCTAGAATCTTCTGTATATCAGTCTTTTCTTTTGTCTCTCCATGTTCTCCCAAATCGGTTTCTTTCAAGAGGATAAATATTAAAACTATTTCATGAGTTGATTTCTTTTCAAGGTGTTACCTCTCTTAGTTATGTACTTGTTTCATACTCGTTTTGTTTAATTTATTTAAACCTTATTTTTTTTAAAAGATGCTAGCCCCAGAGTCATAGATTTAGATTTTTTTCATGTATAAGCAAATGACTAAAATATGAATTACATTTATAATATTAGTAGAAAGAATATTAAAAATAATTCCTATTCTATAATATTTACTTGTCCTCACCTTTGGAAATATTAAAATTAATTTGTTGCATTTCTAGAAGTGTTTCCTTATTTAAGTTTCCTGTAATTTTTTGAAGTCAGTATCTGATGGAATGGGGAGGAAAAAAGGCAAAGAGAGAATCACAGAGTGGGTGGGGACACTGGAAGTACTCTAGTTCATTTCTTGAATTTTTGAAATGGAACAACTGAAATCTAAGGAAATTAATTGACCCACCCAAGAACTCAAAGACCATTCATGGCAGAAACAGGATTAGAACCCTGGCCTCCTAGCTCTTGGCTAGCTCTCCTGTGACTACTCTGCCATACTAAGAAGTCATTTTGGCAAAGATTGAAGCAAAATTGTACATATCAGTAATCAAGCTATGCCCATTCAAATCTGGTACTGATTGTGGCTTATAGTTAAATTCTCCACAATATTTTGACACACTGAGATTAGGGCTATATTAACAAAGCTTAATAAGAGCTTTAAACTATAGCATAGTGTTTTCCTTCTCCCCGTACTTTTGGAAATCAAAATAATTGCCTTCCCGTTAGAGGTAGTACAAGGCAATGGCTCCAGAGTTAACTTGTCTTAATCACCTTGTCCAGATGTAGCATCTTAAACAAGTTACTTAAATTCTCTAGATCTCAGTTTCCTCAGCTGTAAAATGAGCATAATAATATTATTTACCTCAAAGGGTTGTATGGATGATTAAATGGGATAGCACATGTAAAGGACTTAGAACAGTCAGTGCCTGGCACATAGCAATTCCTCAGTAAATCCTAGCTGTTATGCCATGAAAGAGATAAGATGGTATCAAGATAGTAAGTCAGACTTAAGTAAAACAACATAGCTTAGGCTCTTCCTAGTAATATTAGGCAAGCTATTTAACCACTCTGAGCATCACTTTCCTCATTTTTAAAATGGAGTAAAAATGGTAACTATCTCACAGGGTTGCTGTGAAGATTTAAAAAGATAATGAATGCAAGGTGCTTTAGGAGTCCAACAGAAGAACTATAATCTTGATATAGAGAGACTTTTATAACTTAGCTTAGAAGGTCAAAGTCAAAATGCTAGGAAGAAGCAGCAGTTTCTGCTTGAGGCACCCCCATGCCAAACTGAAATACAATCCTTTCTGAAGCAGCAAGAAAGAAAATTTGTGAGCTCTCAAAGTGCTTGTGAAGACAAGGCCTATCCCCATGGGTCACCATTTTAGTTGAAGCCCATATTCTCTCTCCTTAGCACTACAGCAAAGGTTTTGCAACCTCTTAGCAGTCCTCACCTGGCTATAAGAATAATCCATCTAAACCACAACTTTGACCATGTCTAATAATGAATGAAATTCTCTGCATTTTCAGGATAAAATCTTAATATTCAGCTGACACATGAGGCCCATCATGGTCTGATCTGTGACTACCTCTCAACTTCCTATCTCTCTGTTCCCTCATTCCCAAGAGGCTGCTATACCTAGAGACTGGCTATTAGGGTTGAGGGATGAATTCAAGCCTCTCACCCCTGGAATGCTTTAACCAGAATACCATGTCTTTCCTCCCATAAGAGATCTGGCTGACTATGGTAGAATTCAGTAGTGCTGACTTACTGACCAGTTTAAGTAATAAAAAATGTGATGCCAGTGCATAAGAATCACAAACACTGAGTTCATGGTAGTAAGGAAGGATAAAGAGGAACAGAATTGGAGGAAAGTACTTAAGAAGCCTCAAACTACATTTATAATGTTTATATCTTAAAATAAATCTGAATCACAAATATGGTATAATGTTAACATATATAATTCTGGGGGAATGCTATACAGGTGTCCATTATGTTCTTTCATACATGTAAAGTGTTTGCTAGTTAACAAGTGACAAAGCATCTTTATATGCTTTGTACATTTAATCCTGATTTTATGCCTATTATAAGAAAGGCAAGATGGGCCCTGAGCCTAAAGTCACACAGCTTGTGTGCAAGGCTCAGTCATTAATATTCATTTAGGAATTGAGGCAGAGAATTCAGTATGTCCACCAAGATCTGTGCCTACTTCTTCCTGGCTGTAAAGCTGGACTCTATTTCCTAGCCTTCCCTACAATCGAGTTATAACCATGTTCCAGTCAATGGAATGTGAGCGGAAGTACTGTGAGATACTCCATATCTGGCCCATGAAATCCTCTCATAAGTGATCATCCATTCTCTTCCTATATCAGCTGAATGTCAATACCCAGGATAACCTTGAAAGCTTTGCATTGATGATAACAGAGCCACCGTCAGCCTGGATTCCTGAATGCCTGCATGGAGTAATGTGCCCCAACATCAACAACCCTTATAGCAGACTGGATAGACTTTAGATCAGTGAAGAAACTTTCTATTGGGCTAAGCTGTTGGCATTTGTGGGTTTATCAATTAGGAAAAAATGCATTATTTTACATTTTGAATAATATATAAATTGGTACTGGAAGTAGAGTGCTGCATTAATAAAAAAATAGCATATATAACACTAGCTTAGTTGTACAACAGTAATAATCAGAGTAAAACTTTCACCTGTAAAACATGAAGGCCAATCACATGCCTACAGAGCCTTTTGCTTTAAAGAAGGGATCAGCAAATTGGGGCCTGCAGTCCAAATCTGGCCCATCAACATTTTTAAAAAATAAAGTTTATTAGTACATAGCCAATTATCTATGGCTATTTTTGTACTACAACAGAATTCAGTAATTGTGACAAAAGCTGTTTATGGTCCACAAAGTCTAAAATAATTTACAATCTAGACCTTTACATAAGAAGTTTGCCAACCTGTCCTATAAGGAAAAAGTTTGCAAAGAGTTCAAATGTTAATGGAATTGGCTTTTACTTTTTAGTTATTAAACCGATAGTTTGTTTGGAAATAGACATGAAAAGGAATGGAGAAAGTCTAGGAATCTGAAGACTTGAGGTTTATAAAAGCTTAATGCTTCTAGATCCCAAATAGTAAGAGATAAAATGGATTTGAGGAACAAAGTTCTGTAAGATTCAGTCCTGAGGTAAAGACAGATTTAAGGTGTGGTCTTCCCATCTAGGTCTTTATCTCAGATAGTATCCATAGCAGAACCATTAAGTTGTAAGGAATCAAAAAAATAAATAAATCCAGATTGATAATCATGCTAAGGAAAAGAACTTTAGGTGTATTTATAGGCACCAGGAACAAAATGAAAGTATTTGAGGGAGCTGATTAGCAACAAAACTAAAAGACTGGACTAAAAATGCCTTTGATTATTTGAACAACCTTTGGGTCCCCAGACTTGGTGAGCAGGAAGTAGGCTACTAAACTTGTACAACCCCAAGGAGGGCAACTCTCCATAACTACTTTAAATGCTGCCGTGAAAGATAATGGATAATGATAACCTTCAGGATGATGGAGGCAGGAGCTATGGAGAACAATGGACAAGGAAAAAAATGTTCCTCTAGAGAAAAGAATCAGCATCCAATTAAGGAATTTCCTCAAATGCCAAGTCAGCAGGATTTCATAAAGCTTGCCCAGTAGGATTTGATCATTGCTTAATCTACTGAGCTGTGTCTCCTAGTCTTCCCTTTTATGAATGGTAGTGTTATTGTGATTAGTGTCATGGGGTGAAAGTGCCCCTACTTCATCACTGAATACTAGGTGGAGAGGGACAAGAAAGATAACTTGTCTTTTTAGTTCATGGATTGCTAGCACATGAGGAGCCACATCTGGAATGATGGTGAGAACTTTATCATCTGGAAATCAGGGCCTGGAACTGGACTCAGGGATGGATTAGATCTTTGGAGAGGCAAGGAGGTGGTCTGACACGAGGGAGAAAGATGAAACTCTATTTGTTCTTAGATATTTGGACTGTGATAGAAATCGTTATATGCTCCCCCAAACCCTTTTTTTTTATTCTTCTTGGGAACATAACTAGTCTACCTTTCCCAATCTCACCTGTAGAAAGGTTTTTGTGATTGAGTCCTGCCAATGGAAGGTTATTAGAAATGATGTGCCCTGGGTGCCTGGGTGGCTCAGTTGGTTGGGCGACTGCCTTCGGCTCAGGTCATGATCCTGGAGTCCCGGGATCGAGTCCCACATCGGGCTCCCTGCTCGGCGGGGAGTCTGCTTCTCCCTCTGACCCTCCCCCCTCTCATGTACTCTCTCTCTCTCATTCTCACTCTCTCAAAATAAATAATAAACAAATCTTTAAAAAAAAAAAAAAGAACCTTTAAAAAAAAAAAAGAAATGATGTGCCCTAATTCTAGGTCTGGCTCATAAATCCCTTCCATAAATGAATGAATAATACTCTCTTCCCCTCTTGCCTGGCTGAGTGTTTTGGGTTTTTTGTTTATTTGTTTGTTTGTTTTGCTTAAAGCAATCTTAGAAGTCATGTATAGAAAACAGCAGAACATTCATCAGCCTATATCTCTGAATGACCAGAGGACCCACGTACCCCCACATAACTGCTCCCTCTGAGAGGATTTAATATCATCAAGAAATAAACTTCTCTTGTGTTAAGCCCCTGAGAGTTGAGGGTTTACAACAGGTAATGCTACTTTAACTAATCCAGAGACCCACAGTGCTCAGGGAACTCAAATATAATGTTTCATACAAATCCACATGAACCAAGTACAAAATTAGTTATCTATTATTGATCACATATACACCCTAGATTACTAGCTTCTGGTCAAAAAAGGAAAATAAATTTGTCAATTAGTATTTTAACTTTCAGCCTGGATGTGTGTGTGTGCATGCAATTTCCCTAAATGAAACTACTTTCATCTTTCAGTCTGAAAGTAGATTCAGGGAATGATACTGGAGAGCCCTGATGACCAGTAAAAATACCCCCACAAATAGGCAAGCTAGTGCCTCCTGCCTGTTTCCTTGGTAAAGTCTCTTTCCTTGAAGCAGTATGATCATAGAGATATTAAGTGGGGAATCCAAGATTCAGAAAGTTCTCATAACTTCCATGCCTGTGTACTATCTACTATGCTCCACTGTTTCTCTACAGGTTTCATTGTGAGGGTATTTTGAGAGTCCGTGTAGAGGTAGTTGAGTAGACCTTAAAATTTGACCCTCAGGTCACTGATTAGTTTTTAGTGAAGTCAGCAACCCATATCACACTAGGATAAGATGCTGCCTTTCATATGGAATTATTTCAAAGCCTCAACTCACCTGGGAAAACAGAGGGTAACCCTGAGGGAGAGGTAATATTAGTTAGACCAAATGCTAGAGTTTAAGACGAGGCAGAGTGGTAAAGTACAGAGGAACTAGGCAAAAAATTGTAATTGTGTAATTATTAAGCAATAAATCCTCAAAGGTTCCCACATGTGGAATATATTTATTTCTATCTTAATATAATTTTTCAAAATCTAGACTAAGATAGTCTACTCCTTTAGCAGTTTTTTCTCAAGCTCCAGTAGAGATCCTGGAAAGATTGCCACATAACATCAATAATAACAAAACAATCTGAGCCACTTTGAAGTAATATACGTAATGATCATATTTAAAGTCCATATGTAGAATACGGCCTGTTGGCCCATGTGAAGACATGGATCTATAAACAGTCAACTCAGATTAAATAATGAAAATAATAAATATCCATTTAGAACCAAATAAATAATAGCAGACGTTCCATTAAGGCCATCAGTTGACCTTAAAATAAGCATAAAAACAAAAGTCCATCGTACAGCCGCTCAGATCGAGGTGAGCACTGAAGATGTGGCTGTGATGAGTGTGCAGTGAAATCAGTGCCCAGTTCACCACACTCCTCCTGACAGAGCTTTTTTGGTGGCAAAGGACAGACACACATCACATTTCTTTACAAGAAAGGAAGATTTTACTGTAAGAATGCTCATGGAATTAGAACTAAAACTAGAATACCTAAAGGCACCAAGGCAACATTCTTGTTCCGGGGCCCCCAGAGCTCATTTCTAGCATCTTTTTCTCTCGGCACAGCAGCTCCAATATCCTTATTATGGATGTGGCTGTTAATTTTCAGCACAGCACCCACCATCCATCAGAACTTCTCTTTGGGTCTCTTAGCTTAAATTTCCAAGAGAGAAGATCTGATTGATTCAAATGTTATCATCTCTGCTTGGGTACAGCTCTTCACACAGGTCATGATGAAGATCATTAGGTACCCCAACAGTAGGCTTCTGAGTTCCCTAAAAGCAGGCTGCCTGTGAAAGCAAAATATAACTTTCATCCCTTCATTGGCCTCCCACAAGCAAATAGCCTGATGTTGTTTTCTTGAGCAAGGGTGAGGTAAAAAGGCAGTTTAATTTAGAAAGGGAAGTTGAACATGGCAGGCAGATTGATTGCTGTATCTCAAACAAATATTTCTGAAGTCAGACCCAACAATTATAAGGGCCTTGAAAAGCTCTCTAAGTGGTTGTTCTGCCTTTGAAAAAAAAAAAAAGTGATTCATCCTTTTCAAGATAGGCATATTGATCTGATTTCAGTCCCCTTTCCATACACTGGCCCCAATGTATAAATATTATATGCTACTGTCATCAGTACACTGAACAAGCAGGATTCATTGAGTGTGATCCTAAAAGCAATTTTATTTGTTCTCCCACTGTCCCTTTGAAACTGCTCAGAGGCAGCTGTCCTTCCCCTGCCACTTCATGAAAATTATCAGGTTACATGGCATCACTGGTCATTCTTGGGTAATAAAATCTTCATTATCACTGCACAGACACAATAATAACCCCAAGCCTCCAGTCCCAGCTAACTACAAAAACTTCAAACAGGAGCTGATATTGAACTTTTTCCATCCTTGCTGGAGTAGGTAGTTGATTCTTAACTGTCTCTCTCCATATGGGATTTCTATTCCCTGCCTGCAGTTTGCTGGCACCTCTGGATGGGAATACAGAGTAGGGAAAAGAAGGACAAAAAAGATGATTGCCTGCTCTTAGGACCTGACAACTGTTTGAAGCTGAATCTCTCTGAGCATGTGTCTGTGTTCTCCAGAAGTGTCTCTGCTGGGACTCTTTAACTGCAGTTCCCTGACATGGGCAGTGCATCACCACAGGCAGGCTTCTCCTGAGTCCCTCAGCTTCTTCATTCAACATTATATCTCTAGCATCTGGCAAAAACCCTCTGGAGCAGGATCCTTTATTAAACAGACATTCCTAAAATGGTCTTCCCAGTCAGACCCCAGAATTCTTAAGTCATTGGCCCAATATTGGAGAGGAGAGAAGTTGCTTTCCAGATCCTGCTCTCTACTTTGAAACCACAGGAAGCTTTAGGCAGTTTCTTAACTTTTAGCTTTCTCAGGCATGAGTCCCATTATCAGTCACAGTGCCTACTAACTCTAGAGAATGTATATCAAGCTGTCTGAATGGTCACACTGAAGCCTCCTACCCTTGAACTGGAAATGAGGAGAGGGTACCTGTACACTTTGCAATTGAGTATATAGAGAAGGAATTTCATATAAGCTCCTCCCAAGTATTCATCTTCATAAAATCCTCTCATTTCCAACCATCTACATTTAGTTAATTCCCTAATGAGAATGAGGTTCTCTAAAAAGTTTTGTCTGTCTGCTCTGAAATTCCTAGTGAATGGTCTATCTCAGGGTTCATTTTAATATCTGAAACCTATTACATCTCAGTGTCTTGAAACTTTCATTCTAACATCCTATTATACAGCCTGCCTAATACATTGTAATGAATCAAGTGATCAAAAAGAAATATTATGCTCATGGGTTTTATTTTTCCCTATCTTCAGTCTGATGCAGGAACCTTCCCCTAGCTGTACATTTCCTTCAAATCATTCTTGAGTAATCTATTCTTGATACCCAAAGAAATGCAGTGGGGAGTGCTAGTACATGACACGCTCAGGAAACGGAAATGGAAATGATCTCTAGATAGACACAGGCACTGAGATAACTACATCTCTACTCAAATGTAATTTTATCATCTCCTAAATTCCATTTTCCCCACCAGTTCACTTAATATGCACCTGCAGGATGCTGGCCCAAAATTTAATTTTCCTCTGGGTAAAATTCTCATCCAGCCTTGAACACGTTTTATGTCCTTCTTCATTTTCCTAAATAAAAATTGTGACAAAGACAAATGGGCAGAGGCTGCAAGGAGACACACGGGCCAATGAGAGAAAAAAGGAAGACAGAAACAAAGCAGTTTCAGGAATTGACTTAGTTCAGGCTGCCATAACCAAATACCACAGACCAGACGGCTGAAACAACAGAAATTCTGGAGGCTAGAAATCCTGTATCAAGGTGCTGGCCAATTCAGTTCCTAGTGAAAGCATTCTTTCTGGATTATAGAAAGCCACCTTCTCACTGCCTCACATGGTGGGGGAAAAGGGAAGAAAGGAGGAAAGGAGGAAGGGAAAAAGAGAGAAGGGGGCAAGAGGGAAGAGGGAGGAGGGGAGGAGACAGGAGAGAGGAAGAGAGCATTTTTGTGTCTCTTCTGTTTTTTAAGTATTATACTCAAATAGCATGTTTGACACACAATCTTAGAGTAGTTTTAGGTGTACAACATAGAGATTCTATAAGGAATTTATACTTTATGTTATGTTCACAAGTGTCAGAGAAATTACTGTGTTATCTTCTAGGATTTTTATGCTTTCAGGTCTCACATTAGGTCTTTATTTTGAGCTTAATTTTGTGTATAGTGTTAGAAAGTGGTCCAGTTTCATTCTTTTTTACATATAGCTGTTCAGTTTTCCCAGTACCATTTATTGAAGAGACTATCTTTTCCCCATTGTATATTCTTGCCTCCTTTGTCAGAGATTAAGCGACCATATACATGTGGGTTTATTTCTGGGCTCTCTATTCTGCTCTATTGATCCATGTATCTATTTTTTTTTTGTGCCAGTACCATACTATTTTGATTACTACAGCATTGTAATATAACTTGAAATCTGGAATTACAGCTTTGTTTTTCTTTCTCAAGATTGCTTTGTCTATTTAGGGTTTTTTGTGGTTCCATGCAAATTTTAGTACTATTTGTTCTAATTCTGTGAAAAATGCTGTTGGTATTTTTTTTTTTTTAGATTTTTTTTTATTTATGATTGAGAGAGATAGAAACAGACACCGAGAGAGCACAAGCATGAGGAGAAGCAGAGGGAGGGAGAGAAGCAGACTCCCGCTGAGCTGGGAGCCCAACATGGGGCTCAATCCCAGGACCTGGAGATCATGACCTGAGCCAAAGACAGACGCTTAACCATCTGAGCCACCTAGATGCCCCGCTATTGGTATTTTGACAGGGATTGCAATGAATCTGTAGGTTGCTTTGAGTAATACATCCACATTAACAATATTAATTCTTCTAACCCATGAGCATGGAATATCCTTCCATTTGTTTGTGTCATCTCCAATTTCTTTCATTAATGTTTCATAGTTTTCAGAGTACAGGTCTTTCACCTCTTCGGTTAAGTTTATTCCTAGGTATTTTATTCGTTTTGGTGCAACTGTAAATGGAACTGTTTCCTCAATTTTTCTGATACTTCATTATTAATGTTTAGAAATGCTACCGATTTCTGTGTATTAATTTTGTATCCTGCACTTTTACTCAATTCATTTATTATTTCTAGTTTTCTAAAGGAATCTTTAAGATGCTCTATGTATAATATGTCATCTGCAAATAACGAAAGTTTAACTCTTCTTTACCAATAAGGATGCCTCTTATTTCTTTTTCCTGTGTGACTGCTCTGGCTAGGACTATGTTGAATAAAAGTGGTAAGAGTGGACATCCTTGTCTTGTTTCTGATCTTAGGAGAAAAGTTTTCAGTTTTTTATTACTGAGTAGATGTCAGCTGTGGGCTTTTCACATATGGCCTTTGTTATGTTGAGGTATGTTCCTTGTAAACCCATTTTGTTGAGGATTTTTATCATGAATGGATGTTGTACTTTATCAAATGCTTTTTCTGCATCTATTGAGGTGATCATATGATTTTTATCCTTCATTTTGTTGATGTGGTATATTGCATTGATTGATTTGCAAATATTGAACCATCCTTGTTTCCCCAGAATAAATCCCACTTGATAGTGGTGAATGATCTTTTTAATGTATTGTTGTAGGTTATTTGCTATTATTTTGTTGAGGATTTCTGCACCTATGTTTATCAAGGATATTGGCCTATAGATTTTTTGTGGTGTCTTTGGTTATGGTATCAGGCCTCATAGAATGTATCTGGAAGCTTTCTCCCTTCTTCTATTTTTTGGAATAGTTTGAGGAGAATAGATATTAACTCTTCTTTAAATGTTTAGCAGAATTCACCTGTGAATCTATCTGGTCCTGAACTTTTATTTTTTGGTAGTTTTTTGATTGCCAATTTAATTTTGTTAGTGGTAATCAGTCTGTTCAATCTTCCATTCTTGATTCAGTTTTGGAAGATTGTATGTTTGTAGGCATTTATCCATTTCTTCTGGGTTGTCCAATTTGTTGGCATATAATTTTTCATAGTATTTTCTTATAATCCTTTGCATTTCTATGGTGTCATTTGTTACTTCTCCCTTATTTCTGATTCTATTTGGGTCCTTTCTCTTTTTTTCTTGATGAGTCTGGCTAAAGCTTTATCAATTTTATCTTTTCAAACAACCAGCTCTTGGTTTAATTGATACAGATAGGTAGATAGATATAGATGTTGATACAGACTTAGATATCTATACAGTCTCTGTGTAATTTATTTATGCTCTGAGCTTTTTATTTCCTTCCTTTTACTCACCTTGGGCTTTTTTCTTTTTCTAGTTCTTTTAGGCATAAGGTTAGATTGTTTATTTGAGCTCTTCCTTGTTTCTTGAGATAGATCTGTATTGCTATATATTTCTCTCTTAGAACTGCTTTTGCTGAATCCCCAAAATTTGGGGCCATTGTTTATATTTGCGCTTGTCTCCATGTATTTTTTTTTTCTTCTGCGATTGCTTCACTGACCCATTGGTCAATGTTGTTTAGCCTCCATGTGCTTGTGTTTATTCCAGTTTTTTTCTTGTCATTTATTTCTAGCTTCATGACGTTGTGGTCAGAAAAGATGCATGGTATGATTTCAATCATCTTAAATTTATTGAGGCTTTTTTTGTGGCCTAACATATGACCTATTCTGGATAATGTTCCATGCACACTTGAAAAGAATATGTATTCTGTTGGTTTTGGATGGAATGTTCTGTATATATCTGTTAAGTCCATCTGGTCCAATGGGTCATTCAAAGATACTATTTCCTCATTGATGTAAATGGGGTGTTAAAGCCCCCTATTGTTATATTGCCATCAATTGATCTCTTTATGTCAGTTAATATTTGCTTTATGCATTTAGGTGCTCCAGTGTTGGGTGCACAGATATCTACAATTGTTATAGCCTCATGCTGAATGGAAACCTTTATCATTATGTAATCTCCTTCTTTGTCTCTTGTTACAGTCTTTGTTTTAAAGTCTATTTTGTCTGATATAAATATTGCTACCCTGGCTTTTTTTTTTTTCTTCCATCTGCATAGTAAATGTTTTTCCATCCCTTCACCTCAGTCTGTATACATCTTTAGGTCTCTTATAGGCAGCATATAGATGGGTCTTAATTTTTTTATCCATTCTGCCACTCTATGTCTTGATTGGAACATTCAGACCATTTACATACAAAGTAATTATTGATGGGTATGTACATATTGCCATGTTGTCATTTGTTTTCTGGTTGTTTCTGTAGTTCTTCTCTATTCCTCTCTTTTTCTCTTGCTGTCTTTGTGACTGATAAACTTCTGTAGTGTTATGTTTGGCTTTCTCTCTCTTTATTTTTTGTGTACCTGTTATAGGTTTGAAGTTTGCAGTTGCCATGAGATTCATATATAACATCATAAGTAATTAGCAGTCTATATTAATTTGATGGTCATTTAAGTTCAAACACATTCTATTAAAAGGGGGGGATCTTTCTCCTCTCTCCATGTTTTATGTATTTTCTGAGTGTTCTTATGCAAACACTAATCCTATCACTATCAGATCTGGGCCCAGACCTTATGACTTCATTTAATCTTAATTAGCCACATAAAGGCTCTATCTCCAAATATAGTCACGCTGGGGCTTGGGGTTCAACATATGAATTTTGGGGAGACACATCAGTCCATAATATTCCATATCTGGCGCACCAAAATTCCTGTCCTTCTAACGGATTCATTCCATCCCAGTAGCCCTCAAAGTGTTAACTCATTCTAGCATCAATTCTAAAGACTGAAGTCCAAAATCTCATCCAAATATCATCTAAGTCAAATATGGGTGAGACTCAAGGTATGATTCACCTTGAGTCAAAATTTCTCTTCAGTTGTGAACCTGTGAAACTAGTTATGTACCTCCAAAATAAGATGGTAGGAAAGGCAGAAGACAGGCATTCCCATTCCAGAAAGGAGAAATAGGAAAGAAAGAAGGAGTGACAAGGGCCAGACAAGTCCAAAACCTAGCAAGATAAATTCCATTAGATTTTAAGTCTTGCGAATAATCCCCTTTGGCTCTACATCTTGCCTTCCAGGCCACTGGGGTGGCAGCACCACCCCCATAGCTCTGCAGTGAGGCCCCATCCCTCAGGCTCTTTGCCCCCCCGGTCTTTGCAAGGGCACTTGCTCACATGGCTCTCTGTAGAGGCTCTGTCCTCTGAAACCAAGGAGAAGAAAACAGCCTTGCCCTCTAGGTCCATGGTGGAAGTGGCAGCCCTGATGATCTCTGAGTAGCCTTCTGAATCATTCTTCCCCTTCCTTGAAGAATAGCCCATGTTCACACCCAAAGAGTTCTGTGCTCTGGTCCTGCAGAATCCAAGAAGTCTGACAGTCTTAATTCATTCCATCCACTTTCTCTGCCAGATTATTTCAAACTGGCACTCTCTTTGATGATATAATCCCATCTCTATCTCTGGTTCCTGCTAAGAGGGCTGATTAAATCCATGAGTTATATCCAGAATCTCTTTATTAAATGCTTGTTCAGCCACACTCTTGGTGTTCTCTTGAGAATAAGCTTTCTCATTTTTTGCAATATGAATAGGCTGAGAATTTTCCAGTTCTTTTTTGCTTCATAATTCTTTCTTCAATTCATCTCTCTCTTCTAGCATTTTACCATAAGCATTAAGGAGAACCCAAGCTGCACCGTCAATACTTTGCTTATAAATCTCTTCTGCTAAATATTCAGTTACATAGTTTGCAGGTTCTACCTTTCACAAAACATACAACACAATTCAGCTAAGTTCTTTGTCACATTACAACAAGGATCGCCTTTCCTTCAGTTTCCAACAAACTGTTCCTCAATTCCATCTAAGACCTCACCAAAATGCCTTTATGTCCATTACCAACACTCTATTCATGATTATTTACATATTCTCTAATGAAATGGAAGCCGTCTCTCCAGTATTCTTTTCTTTCTGAGCTCTCACCAGAATCACCTTTAACATCCATAATTCTACCAACAGTCATTTCATGGCAATGTGGCTTTTTTTTAGCATGTACCTCAAAACTCCTTCAGCCTCTACATATCACCTCATTCCAAAGTCATTTCCACACTTTTAGTTATTTTTTGAAGCAGCACCCCACTTCTCAGTTCCAAATTCTCTTAGTCACTCAGGCTGCCATAACACAAAACCACAGAGTGGGTAGCTCAACCAAAAGAAGTTTATTTTCTCCCAGTTCTGAAAACTAGAAGTCCCAGATCAAGGTACTAACCAATTCAGTTCCTGGCAAGAACTCTCTTCCTGGCTTGTTGATGGCCATCTTCTTGTTGCATTCCCACGTGGCAGGCAGGGAGAGAGGGAGAGACAGAAAAAGAGAAAGAATGAGAGCTCTCACATCTCTTCTTATAAGGCCACTAATCCTATTGATCAGGGCTCCACCCTTGTGACCTAACTTAATTACCCATTTCCAAATACAGTCACATTGAGGGTTGGGACTTCGACATATGAAGGGGTGGGGGGGGGGGCGGGGAGACACAAACATTCAGTCCCAAACAAAAATGATTATATCACCAGCCAATTTAACATTATTTTGTCCCATGCTGTGAAAAGACTAGCAGCCTCTACCACTGGAATGGCTAAATATAAAGACTACACAGTGTTGAATTTCTTTTAGTGAATCATAGGCCATATCAGAACCCTTTAGGCTTATAAAACCTGCTGTGGTAGGCAAAACGTCCGTGCCTTAAACATTGGAACCTGTGAATATATTACCTTACATAGCAAAAGGGACTTTACAGATGTGATTAAGAATCTTGAGATGGGGTGATTATCCTAGATTAGAGGGAGGCAGAAGAGGAGAGTCATGGAGAAATGTGACCACGGAAGGTCATAATGATGCAATGCGAAGACTTGACCTGCCATTGTTGGCTTTGGAGATGGAAGAAGGAGGCCATGAACTAAGGAATATGGGTGGCCTCAAGAAGCTGGAAAAAGCAAATAAATAAATTCTTCTAGAACTAAAGCTTCAAGAAAAGCACACAGCCCAGCTTATACCCTGAATTTAGCCCAGTGAGACCTTTGTTGGACTTGTAATCTACACAACTGTAAAATAATAAATATGTGTTATTTTAAGCCACATTTGTGATTATTTGTTATGACAGCAATAAAAAACTAATATAGCTGTCAAAAGCTCTCATCCATCTCCCCCAAAAACGGGTCTAGATCTTCCAGTCAAGATACATAGCCCAAATCTGTTTTACATGGAATGTGCCTCCAGCTACACCCTGACTGGACTGGCTAGACTCAAGATGCATGGGACTTGAATCAGGACAGTTTATGGGCTGTCTACACAATTCCATAATAGCTTATAAAGCAAATAGGCTGGTGGAGGTAAAGACTAAAGTCAGGATGATTTTAGTAGATAATTTAATGTCTTTTCTGATGCTAAGTCCTCTAGACTATAAGCACTCCTTCAGGATAGAAACTACTTCTTGTTTGCAACTCTGTCTTCGGAGCCTAGAACTTCAGTGCTTGACTTATGGTAGGCATTCAAGAATTATTTGTTGAATATTAAATAAAGTAACTATCACAGACTCTGACTGAAATTTGAGAAGAAAAGATAAGCCTTAAGATACTTTATGATTTTTTACTCTCAATTTTATTGTAAATAAACCTATTATATTTGTCAGGGATTCTGGGGTTTTTTTCAGTGTATAAGAATTAGAAACTCAAGCAAATGAGGGAGTTTATAATATGATTAAGAAGGGCCAGCATGGTGCCAACATCAAGTAGTCCTAAAACCAAGGTAATCCTCACACTAGGGTCCCTGGGATCCTCTCTGTTGTCTGAAAAATGATTCCGTTACTAAAATTGAAAATTAAAAATACAGGTCATTAAACCAAAGAGTCCTGATGATTTCTTTCTGTTCTGATAGCTTATTGTTTCATAAGAGAATGTCACTTGCTTACCCAGAGAAAAACAGCATTAAGATGTATTTCCACTTAGATATCTGAAAGATCTCTCAAAGAAACACTAACAAAACAGAATTTATCATATCCACTTTTAGAGACATTCATTTCTCACACCTAAAGTCAGCAGATATGACAATTATTTTTTAAGATGTATCATTAAAATATAAATTTGAATATTCTATGGGTGAAATTACCCTTTTCCTCCCTCTCCCATAGGTTTTAGCAACAACAGAAACTGTGATAAATATAATATGATATTCTGTCTTCTAACATCCTATAATGTAACCAGGTACTGAGCTAGCAATATAGATAAGACGGATTTATTTTCTGAACCAAAAATTGGTCCGAAATACATCACTCTAGCTATCGCTTTCAATATCAATATGACTATTTATTGCTAGCTCCATCATTAGAGCAGAAATCACATATCCTTGCAAATATTAAGAGAGTTCATCTTGCTAAAGAATTACTGTATTTTTTCAATTATGAGATCCAGTTTGTTGAATCTCATTTATACACTGTAGTGACAGAATTGTGGATTATGTTGATGGCTTGTGCAATAGCACGGTAGAAGATTTAAAATTAGGACTGGTCACAACCTCTGAAATATAAGATCATCTAATCAAAAGAAAAAGTTGAAGGAACACAAGAGAAAGCAGATAAATTATGAGACTTCATTCTGATCCATAAGCTGCTTATATATAATGGCAAGTAAGATAACACTAAACCAGAGGAAAAAACAAACTATAAAACAAAACACAACCAAAGTGCGAGGTTGCGTAGTACAGAAATGAAAGCTACAGAAGAAAAGAGAAATACCTGTCCACTTCAGATATTTTACATTAACTTCTACTTGAATTTTGAGTGATTGTATACATTTTCTCTTTTCACAGTCATTCATCTCAGCTCAGTAAGTGGGATTTTTGTTCAGTAAAAACCTAGCTCCTAGTCCCCTTTCCAAATGACAGTCCATGAGAATAAACCTTTTATCCTACCCACTTGGAACAGAGCCACCTTCACAATGACTTCAGCAGAACCAAAAATTAAATCTTTTAAAGGAAATATATTTGTGAAAGAAATGTGGTAACTGGAATACGCAGCCACTGATCAAGTATTATACAATAGCTGCCAGGGTAAAGTACCATTTTGGCCCATTTAAAAATAAGAAAAGTTTAAAGTTCTCTGAAGCATGACAGACAAATAAATGACTGAAATTGTTATTGGGAAGGTAATTATATGTTAACACTATAGAATGTGTAAGGTAAGGCCAGAAAACCAAACCAGTATATCTTAAGTTTAGCAGGGATCAAGTCAAGTGAATTGAACAATGTTAAAACAAGCTACATGGCTAATCTACTTTTAGTTGAAAACTGTGTTTTTAAAAACCAACCTCTTATGCTCTACTTTCAAAATCTCTAGGTCTTTCCCTCTTAATTCCTGCAGCTGACTTTTAAATAAATATTTCAGCTATTTCAGAATGTAAAATTTTATCAAGATCACTTTCTCATATTAACAGTTTACTCTTATGATCTTTGTTTACAGGACCTGTAAGTAACCTAAAAATCTGCTCAAGTTGAAGGTCTATAACCAACATACAGAAATCCTGAAAGAAGTGTAGGACAAGCAATGTTGCAATGATGGCGGCAACCTTTAAAATTTTCCAAAATGACACAAAAGTATCCATTTAATAATCAATAAGAAAGACTGCTATTCAATATGAAAACAATTACAAATGGGCATTTAAACCCATAGTTATTTGGTCTAGAAATAACTCAAAGTTCACAATTGTAGACATTCCCCCTAAAAATCGCAAATATTTACTAAAAAGCTATAATTACAAGAAGCTGTATTAGGGACTATGAAAGACACCAAGAAGTATAAGGCAGATCTTTCATTCAGTGAATCTATAATCTAGTAAGATGACATACAAAATATAATGAGTTTTGGTCTGGACAAAATGGTATAGACCCATTTCTCCCTGCTCCTCCACCCCTCTAAGCACAACTATGAACCCTGGAAATAACATAAAAGGCAACCAAAGGAGAATTTTGAAAGGTGGTTCAGAAGAAAGTGAACTTATTTAGGATCCCAATTAGAGGGACAACAGCAGCAGGGCATCTTAAGTCCTTCCACCTAGGAGAAGGCAACACAGACCTATTTACTAACCCCCAACCTAGGGAGTCTCATTCGTCTCCATTATCCAGCTAGGGTCCCTTAGACAACAACAGGCAAACCCAACATTACTGGATTGATCAGGAGGCCTAACAACAAAAGGGGGCCAGGGGAAGCAGTTATCTCTACCCTTCTACCATCTCCTCACACCCTCTTCAAGAATGTGTTTAAAAAGATCCAACTACATGCAGATCACAAGAAACTCATTTTAAATTCAATATAGGTAGTTTTGAAGTATAAGGATGTTAAATGGTATGCCATGGAAACATCAATTAATTTTTTTAAAGCAGGAGTGTCTATGTTAATATGTAATAAAGTAGATTCAGAGCAAAGAAAATTACTTAGAGACAAAAAGGGGGTGGCATAATGACAAAACCATAATTATAGCTGAATACTTCAAGACCCCTTTTCAGCATCTGATAGAAGTACTAGAAAGAAAAGCAGAAAGTGTTTAAAAGATCTGAACAACACAATCAACTAAGAGGTTCTAATTAACTTATATAGAACATTCCACCACCAATAATAGCAGAATACATTTTTATCCTCAAGTGCTGTAGAACATTCACCAAGAAAGACTATATCCTGAGCCATAAAAGCTAACCTCAGCAAATTTAAAAGAACTGAAATCACACAGAGTGTGTTCTCTAACCATAATGGAATTAAACAAGAAACTCAAGGAGACTCCATGCTCAGCACAGAGCCCCACCTGGGGCTCAGTCTCACAGCTCTGAGATCATGACCTGAGCCCAAACCAAGAGCCGGATGCTTAACTGCACCACCACGGTTCCCCATTACAAACCCATGTTATTAGGCCAGTTATACCAAACCAGACAAGGACAATTTTAAAAAGGAAAAAGAAAAAAAAGTAAAAACTACAGAACAATAATTCTCATCAACTTAGAAGCAAAAATCTTCAATAAATGTTAGCAAGTCGATTCCAAACAATCCATAGAAAGATTTATACACCATGGCAAAGTAGGAGTTACTGCTACGGAAGCCTGCTCAATATTCAAAATCAATGTAATCTACTGCATCAGTAGACGAAAGAAGAAAAATCATATGATCATATCAACCGGTGCAGAAAAAAATCATTTGACAAAATCCAACAACCATTCATGCTAAATGCAAAATTCAGCAATTGAAAAATGATCTTAATTTGATAAAGAGCATATACAAAAATCTACATTTACATTTAATGGTAAAATTTTTGTCTTCCTAAAATCAGGAATAGGGCAAGGATGATCATTCTCACCACATTTTGTTTCAACATGGTACTAGAAGTCTCAGCCAGGGCAATAAGAAAAATAAACAAAAGGCATACAAATTGGAAAGGAAGGAATAAAATATTCTCTTCTGACAGATGACCTGATTGTCTACATAGAAAATCTCAGGGAAGCCACTAAAACAACACAAAAACCTCTAAAATTACAAAGGTTGAATAATACAAGATCAACACACAAAAACCAATTGCATTTCTAAATACTTACAATAAATGTGTGGAATACAAAATTTAAAAATGATACAATTTATAATCACTCTGAAGAAAATGAAATTTTGGGGTATAAAGTTAGCAAAACATAGAATCTGTATGTAGAATATTACAAAATGTTTATGAACAAAATCAAACATCTAATAAATGGAGACATATGGTATTCATGGATTGAAAGACTCAACATGGTAAAGATATCAATTCTCCACCAGTGGAGATTGTGTTTAATTCAATTCCCCCAATAAGGTATTTTTGTAGAGACAAGCTTATTCTAAAATTCAAATGGAAAGGCACAGGCACTAGGAACAGTTAAACTAATCTTGACAAAGAATAAAATGAAAGGAATCATTTCTTTAAATTTTTTATTGTTATGTTAATCACCATACATTACATCATTAGTTTTTCTGAAAGGAATCATTTTACTTGATATTAAGACTTACTATATCGCTGCAGTAATGAAGACTGTGATATTGGAAGAGGCATACACACATAAATCAATGGAATAAAATGGAAAACAAAGAAAATTTACACAAACAACAATTATGCTCAAGCGATATTTCAAAAAGGTGCAAAAGCAATTCAAAAGAAAAAGAAAAGCCTTTTCAAAACATGGTGCTAGGGCAATTGGCATTCATAGGCAAAAAAAAAAAGAAAAAAGAAAACCCAAAAACAAAACAAAATAAAAACCCAAGCATCTCAATCTAAATGTCACACTTTATACAAAAACTTAATAAAAAGTGAATCATAAAAAAAGTGAATCATGGAATTAAATATGAATACTAATAGTATGAACACTAAAAAAAAAAAAAAAAAAGTCAAGCAACCAGGCATGAAGGTGGTCAATTAGAACAACGAACCAAACTGAAAGTAACAATCAAACTTTTGTTTCCTTAATGTGACAGCATAAGCAAGAGGTGCTGTCCCCCTGGTGTTCCACTTTCCCCCAAAGAATGGCACAAGATAAGGGTCATACGGATCCAGCACAAATGGAGGGAATTGTCTCAGGAGCCCTGAATAAATGGTTCCTGCCTCCTATGGATTCATGGACTGGAGAGAGGATGAGGGAAATGGCTAAAAGTGGAAAGGTATTGAGACAAAGTAGAGAAAAGTAATTCAGCCAAGGACCTCAATAAGGTCTCAATAAGGTTGGGAAGTGTCTCAACCAAGGTCCTAAATAAAGAAGCCTCAAACTGGAGGAGCCTAGGCTAGGAATGCAGATATGCATAGGAGTATAGCTGATGGGAGTTGGGGGGTCAGAGGAGAGTGCTTGTTGGCAACTCCCTCAAGAAAACTACAGTGCACTGCCTTTGTACTGGCTGGTGTGGGGAGAGAGCATCCCCCCCTGAGGCTTGCCAGCCACTATCCTGTAAATGTCTATGGTTGAGCCCGGAAGATCACAAATATGATTTTGATGTAGAGATAGGCAAAGTTTTCTTAGATGACACCAAGAGCATAATCCATAAAAGAAAGAAGAAAAAAAAAGATAAACTAGATGTCATCAAAATTTTTTTAAAAAAAGTTCTACAAAAGACACTGTTATAAGAATGAAAAGACAAGCTATAGATTGGGGTGGGGGTGGAAATATTTGCAAATCATATATCTGACAAAGAACTTGTATCTAGAATATGCAAAGAACTCTTAAAACTCAACAATAAGAGAAAAAGACAATAAAGAATGAGCAAAAGACTTGACTTTACAAATGTAGGCACACAGATGGCAAATGAGCACTTGGAAAGATTTTTAATATCATTAGCTATCAAGGAAATGCAAATTAAAATCACAATGAGATATTGCTACATGCCTATCATAAAATAAATAACGAGAATACCAAATGCTGAGGAGCATTTGGTGGGATCTTTCATATACTGCTGGTAGAAATGTAAAATGGTACAGCCATTCTAGAAAACAGTTTGGCAGCTTGTTATAAAACTAAACAAGCAACTGCCATTTTACGCAGCAATTTCACTCGGGCATTTTTCCCAGAGAAATGAAAACTTATTTTCACATTGGGCTGGTGACAGCCCAATGTCCTTCAACAGGCAACTGTTAAACAAACTGAGGTACAGACATGCCATGAGTACTACACAGCCATAAAAAGGAACAAGCTATTGATACATACAATTTGGGTGAATCCAGGAAATTATGTTGAATAAAAAAAATCAATCTCCAAAGGTTACACATTGTATGATTCCATTTATACATATAGCATTTTTGAAATGGAGAACACATTAGTTGTGAAAGTAATGGTACTAAGAGGGAAGGAGGTATAGTTATAAAAGTCAACAGGAAGGACTCTTGCATTGAAACAGATCAGTACCGACTGTGGTGGAGGATACCTGAACCTATGCATTTGATAAAACTGCAGAGAACTAAATACACAGTAACAAATGCATGAGTGCAAGTGAAATTGGGAAATTTGAATAAAATAGGTGGATTGCATCAATGTCAGTATCCTGGTTGTGGTATCATACTATGGTTTTGCAAAATGTGACCATTTAGGGAATCTGGGCAGAGTGCACACAAGGGTACTCTGTATTATTTCTTATACCTGCATGTGAATCTACTATAAAAATTTCCCCAAAGATATCATCAATGTTTGCTGCAAAGCATATGTCTGTTCTCAAGGCAAGTGTTTATCATAACCACTCTCAAAACACTTTAGAAACACAAACTCCCAGAAATTAAAGGGCCTTTATAGATTCTATGTTGCGCTCAGTTTTACCAATGACTGGTGCCATTTTCAATACAAATTTTATCAGTGTGCCTCAGGCTATTTTGTTCATGAGAATAAAACTAAAATCCAGATAAAAGCTCTGTACTAAGTTGAATAATCAAATTAGTTTCCAGATTGATAAGCCAAAAGTGGAAAGATAGATTTTTTAAAGTAGGCTGAATGAAATATTGGCATTTCTAATTTTATCACGTATTTCTGAACCAGCAACCCATCATTCAGAGGGGGATAAAAGTACTTGACTCAAATGAGTCATAGAGAAATCCTTGATATTTTGAAAATTCAAATGTCAACAAGCCACATAATATGAAAAATAGGAGGCACTGGCTCCATCCTTTTGAGCAATGTCTACAAAATACAAAATCAAATATCAACCCTAGATGTTTATTAACCTACAAAAAGATGTCTGGGTAATTCTGTAAAGAGATTCTGTTTCCATGGCGGTCATGACCATTTGTAAAATTAAAGGAGAATTTGTGAAAGTAAGGAGAATGTTTTCTTCTGAGGAAGGGACTGTTTTTGTTTTACTCAGCATAGTGTTTTGTGAACCTGCTTATGACCCAAGAGATTTCCTGCGGTATGTGTTAAAATTTGAAATTTGATTTAAGAAAGACAAAAAAAAAAAAAAACTTAAAAGCTAACCCTATTACAGAATCATTTAAGAAAACTGCCTCCATCCTCATTAGCTACATAACACACAGGAAAAAAGGATTTATGCACTTCTCAGACTGTATGAAAGAACCTCCTAAAAATTGCCCATCACCGAGTCAGTCAGACATGAAGGCTTTATTGCAAATATTCTACTATGAAACAGCAAGCAGTTCGTGAAGAGAAAAAGAGGTAGCTGAAATTTTCTTTAGGAAAAAAACCCCTTCACCTTGTCCTTAATTAACTACTCTACTTACGTATCACTTCTTAAAACCACGAGTTTTTCCTCTTTAATTTAAATTTTGATGAGAAGTGTAATATGGTAATTATAGAAAATTTGGGAAGTTTAAACAAGAGAAAATGCAAAAGAAAAAATGTTTTCCTACAATCCTACCACCTCAAGCAAATACTAGAATAATTTTAGATTTCCTTTGACCTTTTTTGCACACTTTTCAAATATAGTTGAGGTGACAGTTTATAATTCTGAATAGTTCTTGTGTTCCAGTCATTGCTATGTCAAAAATATTCTCATATTAAAAACTCATTATTAAGCTGATTTCATAGATGTAGAAAATTCTATTGTCCTGATATACTATTACTTATTTATTCAATCCTGCAACATAGGACATCTTGGTAATTCTCTTTCATCATCATAAACTATCTGAGTTAATTCAAATTTATTTCATATTTTTTCATTGTTTTTATTTATCCTGAGTTTTAAAAAATTATGTAATGTGGACTTTCCATTTCCATGTTGCCCTACTTCCCCCTTAAGCTGCAGCTTCCCTAGATTGTCCAAGGAATCTTGAACAATCTTCTCTCCACAGATACAGTTCAACATTGCATTGCAGCAAATGCTCTTTAGTGCTCTCACTAGTATTCAGAAAGAGAGGGAGAAGGAGAATATCTCACATTCACAAAATAAATAAATCCATCAGTAATTGCCTAAATAAAATAATCCTTTATGTCTGTGCATTTGTAAAGGTAAATGTAGTGTCATGAAAATAGAAAAGCATCCGATTAAAGTCAGACTTTTTTTATTGAATTATAGTTGATACACAATGTTACATTAGTTTCAAGTGTACGATATATTGATTCCACAAGTCCACACTCCATGCTAAGCTCACCACAAGCATAGCTACCACCTGTCAGTCACCATACAATGCTAGTACAATACTATTGACCATATTCCATATGCTGTTACCTTTTATCCTTGTGATTTATTCATTCCATAACTGGAGGCCTGTATCTCTCACTCTCCTTCATTCATTTTGCCCATTCTGACACCCCCACTCCCCTCTGGCAACCATCAGTTTGTTCTCTGTATTATGGGTCTGTTTCTCCTTTTTGTTTACTCATTTGTTTTGATTCTTAGACTCCACATGAGTGAAATCATATGGTATCTGTCTTTCTTATTCTGACTTACTTCACTCAGCATAATATCCTCTAAGTCCATCCATATTACCTCAAATGACAAGATCTCATCCTTCTTATGGCTGCATAATATCCTATTTTGTGTATATGTCACATGTTTCTTATCCATTTGTCTATTGATGGACATTTAGGTTGTTTGCATATCTTGCCTATTGTAAGTAATGCTGTAATTCACATAGGGGTGCATATATCTTTTCAAATTCATGTTTTCATTTTCATTGGGTAAGTGACCAGTAGTACAATTATTGAATCATATTGTATTTCTATTTTTAATTTTTTGAGGAACCACCATACTGTTTTCCACAGCAGCTGCAACAATTTTACGTTCCCACCAAGAGTGTAAGAGAGTTCCTTTTCCTCCACATCTTCATCAATACTTGTTATTTCTTGTCTTTTTTATTAGAGCCATTCTGACAGGTGTAAGGTGGTTTTGATTTGCATTTTCCTGATGATTAGTGGTTTTGAGCATCTTTTCACATGTCTGTTGGTCATCTACGTGTCTTATTTGGAAAAATGTCTATTCAGGTCCTCCCATTTTGTCTTTTGTATGCTGAGTTGTATAAATTCTTTATATATTTTAGATACTAGCCCCTTGTTGGATATATCATTTGCAAGAATCTTCTCCCATTCAGTCAGCGCATTTTCATTTTGTTGATGATTTCTTTCACTGTGCAAAAGCTTTTTATTCTGATGTAGTCCCAAATAGTTTATTTTTGCTTTTGTTTCCCTTGCCTTAGGAGACATAGCCAGAAAAATGCTGCTATGGTCAAAATCAAAGAAATTACTGCCTATGTTTTTTTCTAATAGTTTTATGGTTTCAGGTCTCACATTTAGGTCTTTAATCCATTTTGAGTTTATTTTTGTATATGGTGTAAGAAAGTGGTCCAGTTTCATTCTTTTGCACATAGCTGTCCAGTTTTTCTAGCACCATTTAAGAGACTTTTTCACATTGTATATTCTTGCCTCTTTTGTCACAGACTGACCATATAATTGTGGGTTGATTTCTGGGCTTTCTGTTCTGTGCTATTGATCTATATGTCTATTTTTGTGCCAGTACGATACTGTTTTGATTACTATAGCTTTGTAGTATATCTTGAAATCTAGGATTGTGATACCTCCAGCTTTGTTCTTCTTTCTCATGATTGTTTTGGCTATTCAGGGTTTTTTGTGGTTCCATACAAATTTTAGGATTATTTGTTCTAGTTCTATGAAAAATACTGTTGGTATTTTGATAAGGTATGCATTGAATCTGTAGATTGCTTTGGGTAGTATGTAGTACATTCTAACAATTCTTCTAATCCATGAGCATGGAATAGCCTTCCATTTGTTTATATCATCTCCAATTTCTTTCATTAATATTTCATAGTTTTCTGAGTACAGGTCTTTCACTTCTTTGGCTATGTTTATTCCTATTTATTCTTTTTGGCATAATTGTAAATAGATTTTTTTTCTTAATTTCTCATTCTGCTACTTTGTTATTAGTATATACAAACACTACCAATTCTGTGTATTAATTTTGTATCCTGCAACTTTACAGAATTCATTTATTATTTCTAAAAGTATTTTAGGAGAGTTTTTAGGGCTTTCAATATATAGTATCATGTCATCTGCAAATAGTGACAGTTTAACTCCTTTCTTACTAATTTGAATGCCTTTTATTTCTTTTTCTTATCTAATTGCTATAGCTAGGATAAAGTCAGATTCTTCAGGCAATTCTACTTCTCTCATAGAAATCTCTAAATTACTTAAACTTTATTTCCTTATTTGCAAAATAAGAAATTTTGTAGAACTCTGAGTTTTCTTCTTACTCTATCCTTCTCTCCTGGAGCAGTTTCCAATTCTGCTCAGTTATGTAACCTCATGTACCAACCAGACTTCAGAGGGGAAAGCTGAAGCCTCTCCTGTATTCCAGATATAATAGGTCTTTTCAATGGCAATTTGAGCTTTAGCATAGTAGGAAAAGTTGGGTACAAAAATCAGAAAAGTTGCCACCAACTATCTCAGCCTGATGTACTAATATGGGTGGTTTTCAAAAGATGAACCAAAATCTGCTACCAATCTGATGAAATTCTGGGAAGCTCCTCACACAAACTCATCCAATCTGCTCCCAGCCAGTGGGTATATCTAACGGGTTCACTTTGAAGCTACTGTGAATCTCAAGAACCTCAGGTAATCTTCCACTGACCAGCTCAGTCTACTGGACCAACGTGATAATTACCAAGCCTAGAAGGAGTCTGAACTTCAGGTCTGCTCACATATCTGCTTTCAATGGTCTCTGAAGCTTCTCCTTCTCTTCTACCTCCACACACTCTCGTGGAGGACTATGTAATAAGGAGGATTCTGGGGAATGTAGTTCATGCCTTTGAGAGTCTCTTAACTTTGTCTGTAAAATATTTATTCAACAGTTATTTAGTCTCCACTATAGTCATAGTACTAAGCTTGGTACTATAAAAGTTACCAAGAAACAACAGGAGTAAACTACTGCCCTCAAGAAGCTCACAGCCAATTTAGAGAGAAGATACTTCTAGGAACTATAATTGGTTGGATATTGGGCTAGACACCCAAGATATAGGGTACACATTCCTTTCAGTGTTCCCCCTAACCCATGTTTTTAAGATACTAAATGTTACTTATAGAAGAGAATAACATGTGAAAATCAGGTAAGCCCTCAGAGATTCCCTACAGTATGTATCTCTTGCTTGAAGAAAGCACAAAGGAAAATATCATGTGGAATCCCTCTGTAGGGAGCCCATGAGACCTATACAAGGGAACTCTTCAACTTGGGTTTTGAGAACGGAGACTGGTGCTTCTTTGCAATCCCTGTTTATTGTCCTTGCAATGTTCTAAGTAACTTAAAGTATATTAGATTTTTCCAAAACTCATTTTTGTGATTCATTTCTCAGGAAGTTAAGAAGTAGGGCTTTGGATGCTCAGCAGATGCACGGCAAAGGAGCCTGGAAAAGCATGAAACTGTGTTATAGGGCTAAATTGTGTCCCTTCAAAATTTATGTGTTGAAACCCTAACTCCCAAGAATGTGACTATATTTGGAGACAAGACCTTTAAAGATGTAATCAGATTAAAAGGAGATCATATGGATGGGATTCATTCACTCTAACTGGTGTCCTTATAAGCAAAAGAAATTTAGACACATAAGGAGGCACTGTAGGTACATGAACACAAAGGAAAGACTATGTGAGAACACAGACAGTGGCTATCTGCAAGTCACAGAAAAACCAAACCTGACAACACCTTAATCTTGGACTTTTAGCCTCCAGAACTGTGAGAAAATAAATTTCTGCTGTTTCAGTCACTTAGTCTATGGTATTTTGTTATGGCGGCCTTAACTAATACACTATGACAGCAAACACAGGCATTTTCGTGGAATTTGGAGCCGCAGCTATGGACATGGGTCTTACAGCCTAGAAGATACCTCTTAACAAGTTCTGGCCAATAATCAGCATAAATTATTAAAGTTCTCTATTAGTTTGAGGCCATGCATAGTTAACTGCAGAGAGAATGTAAGCTTCGTGAGGGAAGATTCTTATCTGTTTTCCTGATTACTATATCCTTAGTTTAAGTGTACGATCGATAGGTTCTGAAAAATATATGGTCTTGTAAAGCCATCACATATAGATTGATTTTTGTCAAAATGTTTCCTCATGCTTTTCATAGTCAATCTCCTTCCCCAATCCCTGGTCCTTGGCAACTACTAATCGGATTTCTATGACAGAAATTTTGCCTTTTCTATAATTTCCTACAAATGAAATAATGCATTGTATAGTCTTTTGTGTCCTGGCTTATTTCACTGAGCTTGTGATATATATCCATGTTGCTGCATGGATCAGAACTTCATTTATTTGTTGAGAAAGTTTCATACATATAGTCTTCCAACTGCTCAGCCACACAAGGGGTCTTGGGCCTGAACAACCTCTTCATCAAGAGATAAGGAGCCCACATAGCTTGTGCCAGGCTTATTGGCTTGTGTGGGAATATCTATTCCTGTTTCATGCTGAATAAGTATTCTTTTGTTCTGCTTAAACATATAGGTCATTGGGCCTCAGGCATGGCCGCAGATTTCATATTTCAGACTCTACGTGTGAGGGGTCAGGGTCCTTCTGCTACAGAGGGGTGCATGTAGGCCAATTTCCCTGTCAGCTGCCAGGGGTACCAACTAGCCATGAGAGACTGACACACACTATTGGAGTGGATATTGCTCTGCTCTTCTCTATGTGAACGAAAGCATCGTTCCACCCAGTGCTGGACTATGTTGTGTTTTCTTTGGCAACACTAATACCACAATCCAGTGGAAAAAAAGTGTTTGGACTTCTATTCCTGGGGGCTGGCATTGTGATTATCTTTTCTATTTTTCATGTAGTTGGAGTCCTTCCTGGCATTGATTACTGGTGTACAGTATTCTGCTCTATATTACTGTTGAGTAATATTTCATTGAATGGATATATCATATCCATTGCTTATCCATTCAGAAATTGATAGACATATGGATTATTTTTAGTGATGGGTCATTATAATGTTCCCCTTAACATTTGGGTGCAAATCTTTGTGTAACTATGATATGGCTTTTGTTTTCTTTCTTTCCTTCCTTTCCTTCCCTTCCCTTCCTTCCCTTCTTTCTTTCTTCCTTCCTTCTTCCCTCCCTCCCTCCCCCTTCCTTCCTTCTTGCCTTTCTTCTTCCTTCCCTCCCTCCCCCTTCCTTCCTTCCTTTCTGCCTTTCTTCTTCCCTCCCTCCCCCTTCCTTCCTTCCTTTCTTCCTTTCTTCTCGATAAATACATAGGAATAGGATTGCTGGGTAGTAATGTTAAGTATATTTTTAAATTTATAAGAAATCACCAAACTGTTTTCTAAAATGGTCACACCATTTTGCATTCCCACAGCAACACATGATGGTTCCAGTTGCTCCTATCCTCACCAACTCTTGTTATTACAGTATTTTTTATTTTAGTCATTCTACTAAGTGTGTTGTGGCATTTCATGGTATTTATCGATTAATAATGTTGAACCTCTTTTCATGTGCTTATTTTCCACTTGTACATGTTCTTTGATAATGTATCTATTCAAATTTTGGCCCATTTTTTAAAAAATCGAGTTATCTTATTATTGAATTATAAAAGTTCTTTCTTTACTCTAGCTGCAATTCCTTCATTAGATATGAGTTGGACTTCAATCCTGCTTGCAGTGGCACTGGAGCAGAAATCTTAGCCAAGGGCTCTGCCCATCTGCAGAGCCGAGGGAGTAGCCCTCTCTGTCCAGGAAGCTTCTTTGGCATGTGAAAGAATTTCAGTGTAAAATGAAACTGAAGGATATGGAATAGAGAATCTCATGCATGCACTCCCAGGAAAAGGAAACTTTAGAACTAAGAAACTGATTTTCCCTAAATGTCTGATCCTGACTTGCAAAAAACTGGAACTTATATCCTGACCAATGAACATCCACCAAGAATCTCTCCCCATCCTCAAGCCAATGAACTTATTGCTTAGACTCTGGCTGGACTTCCCCCTTTTTGCACTCTTTGTCCACGAACACAGCCCACCCCAAAACTTCAATGGACTCACTTTTAGCTTGCTATAGTTTGCATTTCCTGAATTACAACTCCTTGCTATTCCCAAATGAACTCAATTTCTGGTAATTCAAGCTTGCCTCAGTTTAACCTCTTTAGGCTAACAGGCAATTCTGCCTGATTTGGGTACCCAGTTAACAGGCTGTAGCAGCTGTGGAATCTATTCTACCAACCTGCCCAGGCAGGAAAGCAAATATGTATCCCTGCCTAAATGTTGAGCATAGCCTCCAGTTTCATCCATTCAGGAAGCATGGCCACAGAACATGGGAAACCACAGAGTCCATTCTACAGCTCCATTCAGCCACGGAGTTCAGCCTACACACCTGCCCAAATAGGGAGCCCACCCAGTGATCTGCTTGAATGTGGAGCTGAGCCAGCAGCTCAGCCCTCCCCCACCTCAGAACACAGGCAGTAGCCTCACTTCAGTAGAGACCCTAATAGCAAGTTCCACCCATCCATGGGCTCTACCAGATGACATATCTAGTACCCCAAACTGAGCTGACTGGTTAAAGCCTTTGCCTACCTATATGAACCTAAATTTTAGCAATCTGATTCTGATGTACCTTGAAAAGGGGAGTTCAAAATGGAGCAAGCAAGCCTAGTTAAGAGAGTCTCTTTTAAAATAGGGTTGGGAGGCCACAAGGGAGGAGAAATTTATGCATATCCCCATAGGAGGAAATGTGAACTTTTTGCCAGCCACAAATCCTCAGCCTGGACTTAACTTCCTCCTCACCATGACAACTGAATCACCGCCATTCTTCACTTCCAAAGAAGCCAATGCAGTTTAACAAATTTAATCCCTCATTCGCATTAACCAGACCAATCCCAGTTAACCTAGTTTCAATCCCTGTTTTGCGTAAAGGACCTAAAAAAGAATTGCACTTACGAACTTTTGTCTTTATAACTCTGCCCCTTCATTGTCTTCCTCAGAGCACATTCAGGTTTCTACCTGAATCTGTGTCTCCTGAATTGCTACTCTAATTTTCCAAATAAATGCCTGTTTGCTTAAGTTTTCAGGAATTCTTTCTTGGTGGACAACCTCCAGGTGGTTTTGAGTCTAACCTACTTGGGGTTCACTGAACTTCTTGGCACTGGGTCTTTATAATTTTCATCAAGTTTGAGTATTTTCCAGCCACTATTTCTTCATATATTTTCCTGCCCTCTATTCTCCTTTTCTGGGACTCCAAATAAATTGATATTTTCCACAGGTTACTGAGGCTCTGTTGATTTTTTTCAGCCTTTTTTCTCTGACTTTCAGTTGGATAGACTCTATTTTTATATACTAAAGTTCACTGATGTTTTTATTTTATAGTATCTAATCTGCTATTAATCGCATCCAGTAAATGTATTAGGTATTGTATTATTCTGCTCCATAAGTTCCATTTGGTTCTTTTTTATAGTTTATAATTCTCTTATTATTTTCATGTTTTCATTATACGTTTAAGCATATTAATAATAGTTGTTTTAAAGTTTTTTTACTGCTTTAGTATCTTTTATTGGATGTCAGTCATTGTTAATTTTACATTCTTGAATGCTAGATTTGTTTCAGCTTTTAAAGAGTGTTTTGCCATACTTCTAAATTATGACCTTTCTGGGGTTTCTCTGGAAATGTCCTAGGTTTTAAATGAGGACTTTCTACTCTAGCTGGTCAGAATTTTAACATCTCCCAGCCCTGTGTGCACTATGGGAATTCTCAGCTAATAACTACCCAATTATCTTTTCCTGTCCTCACTAGTTTCTACCTATAAATCTCTGGATTTGTATTCAGCATCAGACCCAAGGGACTCATATGCAGATTTTTGGAACTCTTTCTCTGCATAGCTTTCTCCTTTCCTGTACTCTGTCCTGCAGATGCCAGCTATCTCATCCCTTCTCCACACTGTGATCTCAGTCTCCTGAAATCAGAGGGATCATTCTGTTCATCCTAGGATTCCCATCCCTCTTCCTCTGGCAGGAAACCAAAGTGATTTTAGGACTCACCTTATTTGTTTCCCTTCTCGGGGATCAGAGTTCTGGGATGCCTATTATCTAGTGTTTTTAAAAATTGTTATTCCATGGGTGCCTGTGTGGCTCAGTCAGTTAAGCATCTGCCCTCAGCTCAGATCACAATCCCAGGGTCCTGGGATTGAGCTCCACGGGGGGCTCCCTGCTCAGCAGGAAGCCTACTTCTCCCTCTTCTCCCTGCTCATGCTCACTCTCGTGCTCTCTTTCTCTCTCAAATAAATAAAATAAAAAATCTTTAAAAAAAGTTATTCCATATTTTTTTTTCCAGTTTTCTAGTTGTTTAAAGTTAGAGGGCTCAGCTGGTCCCAACTTCTCCATCAAGTCCAGATGTCAAAAGCCATCTCACTTTCTTTTTATACTGCAAAAAGTAGAGCTTCCAACCATCAACAGCCTCAAAAGAAACTTCTTACAAAAGGTGTACAAGAATTGTATCTCTAGCACATGAATTTCAGGAACTGATGCCATACAATCATGAGACAATTAATCTTTCAGAGAAAGTTCAGGAGAAGAGCAGCTATTTTGGAGTTCTTTGCTGCCAGCAGAGAATCACAAATGATTGATTTTTTTTTTCCTGCCTGTAACTATTTTTGGCTTAGGTCACTGAATCCAGGCCCTTTTTTGTCAGAACTTTTTCTTCAGCTAGTGGAGCGGTCTATTCCACAGTTTGCCAGTTGGGGTAAGTTGCTGACAGGTACTCTCATTTAGTTTGCAACTTTGGTGATGGCACAAGGAAAAAAAATACCTCACCTAGGGTAACCAGATGGAATATCCAAAGGCAGGAGAAACAGAGAAGACATAATGAACTGAAGATGAATTTATTCCCTCATTGTTTCTTAGTGAAGAAATGCCACAGGAGGTGTTGGCAGAAGTTTGACATAAAAGAGTGCAGTATAATCATTTCCTTCTCTTGGATAGGGTACAGCAATTGGCTGCTCTTGGAAAAGGGAGAGAAGTTTCGGGGAAAAGCAACAAAAATAATCAGGGAATAAAAGCAAACAAACAAAAAAAGAATCCGTGGGGGAAAAAAGGTTTATGAATTGGCATTGTTTATACTATGAAAAACACTAAGATGTCTTCACATGGAGATTAGTTTGCATTTATGGAACACATTAAAACCCCTTCACAAAACACTGCCAGATTATCTGATGTTATCTTCATAATAAACTGTGAGTGCAGGGTCTTATTTCTGTTTTATAGAGACATAGACTAAGGAGCAGAATTTAAGGAATTTGACTCTACTCACAAAGCCAGTTGATGACAGAGACAAAACCAAACAAATAAACAAAAACAAAGACAACAATAACAAAACATGGCTGTTCCAGTTCATTCAACGAGAGTATTTTGGCTAGTTGTTCTTCATCTCCATAAAGGATGCCACAAGGGAAATTAAGTTTAATAAACAAAATCAGAAGCACAACATCACAACAGACTCCAGAGTTACCTGGCATTTTCTGGACTTCCAGGTAAAGTTGGCAGACTGAATATACATACCAACTTCTACTACCTATCAAAAATCCACTAAAATAGTAAAGGGATTTTTTTTTTAAAGGCACAAATCCACAAAAACATGGATAACATGAGATGAAACAAAAACAAATTTGGGGAGAATATAAAGCAAAAGGAAAAAAAATGACTTAGGAGGCTTAAGAAAATTGAATCCTCAGCCGCGGCAAAAGACGTAGAAACTTTATCAGATATTTCTGAAACTGTGGGATAAGGAATAAGGGCTTTAAAAATGTAAATTATTGGGGCACCTGTGTAGCTCAATCAGTTAAGCCTCAGACTCTTGATTTCGGCTCAGGTCATGATTTCAGGGTTGTAAGATCCAGCCCCACTTCCAGCTCTGCACTTGGTCATAGAGATTCTCTCTCTCCCTCTCCCTCCACCTCTCCCCCATGAGTGCTCTCTCTCTCTCAAGAAATAAAGAAGAAAAAAGGAAATTACCTGAACATCTTGTAGGTCTCAAATCCCCAACCCACTGTGAATAGTCAGGAAATTAGCAATGCTCTGTTCCAACAAAAGACTGGAGATCTTGTCTTTAAAGAATGGAAGATAGAAATTTAAAAAAAAAAAGTAACTTAGAGGCACCTCCCTTCTGGACTGAAGTCACTGAGAACAGCTGACCTCAAGGGACACTTAACTAAAAATAGAGGATATCTCTACCCCACTGGGCTCACATGTTGCTCTCAGCCAGCTTTCACCCTCCAAGAAGGGGACTGAAGGATCTCCCCAGCCCTGAAGGATATAAGCATCAAAATTTCCCCATTCAAAAGGCCTAGTCAGAGCAACCTGCAAGGGAGTGCAGTTGACAAGCCATACTCATGTTTTCATATTTTCAATTAGCTTTTTAGTTCCCTCTTAAAACTAAGCAGAAAGCCACAGAAAAACACACTTGTAAGGAAAGCTTCTCCCAATATGCGTTTTTTCTAACACCACCAAGCAATTCTCCAATTCTCAGGAAATGCTGACTGGGTATCCTACAATTTAACTCAATTTTGACACTATCCACCTGGAGATGGCATCAGATCCCACAGGTTAATGACTCACTCCTAAAGACTGCCCCCCTCCACTTCAGACTCCAATCACAAGTCAAAGTTTTCACCTGTGCTTCTGACCCACTGGCTATAAATCAGAAATTCCCACAGCTCCCTCCTTGGAGTCAATTTGTAAAAGCTGCTCACAGAACTCAGAAAAACATTTGCTTATATTTACCAGCTTCTTATAAAGGATATTATAAAGGATACAGATGAACAGCCAGATGGAGAAGTACATAGGGTGAAGTCCAGAAGAGTCCCTAAAGCAAGTTTCTATCCCCATGGAACTGGGGTGTACCACCCTCCTAAGTATATAGATGAGTTCACCAACCTAGAATCTCATCAAATCTTATTGTTCAAAAGGTTTTATACAGTTTAATCTGCCCCCTTCCTCAACCCTCTGCCCCAGAGGTCGGTTGGTGGGGCTGAGAGTTCCATCCCTTTAATTTTACTTGGTCTTTCTGGTGACCAACCTGATACTGACTAGGGGCACCATCCTAAGTCATTTCATTAAAGCTCAGATGTGCCTAAAAGGGGCTCTCTATGAAGGACAAATGACACTCCTATCACTCAGGAATTTCCAAGGGTTTAAGGAGCTTTGTTCTAGAATCTAGGAAAAAGACCAAATATATTTCTTTTGTTTTGTTTTGTTTTAAGATTTTATTTGTCAGAGAGAGCGCGCGTGCACACGAGCGGCAGAGGCAGAGGGAGAGGGAGAAGCAGACTCCCCACAGAGCAAGGAGCCTGATGTGGGGCTCCATCCCAGGACCCTGGGATCATGACCTGAGCCGAAGGCAGACATTTAACCAACTGAACCACCAGGCCTCCCAGACCAAATATATTTCTTATACCACACTTCTAAACTAAAGATGTAGGAGGTGGGGAGAAAAGGGAGAGGAAAGAATAAAAGAGAGAGACTATGTGGAGGAAGAATCACCCAGGCCGGACCAAAACAAAAAAACAAAACAAAACAAAAACTATCATCAGACAATTTTCAATCACTGGGGGCAAAGAGAATATCCCTCAATCTACCAGAAAGGAAAAATGGGATTCATAGCGGCTTAACCTTAGTACTGTAAGCTAGTTGACAATGGTGAATCCTTTTTTAAAATTCTGAAAGAAAATTAGTTTCAACCTAGAATTCATTACCAAGCCAAACTACCATTTAAAAATAAAGGAAAAATATTGTTCCAAACATGAAAAAATTTCAAAAAAAAATTATCTTCTATGAGAATTAAATAGGAAAGACAAGAAAAATCAGAAACAGGCTACAAACGAGAAAAAGGGAAAAGGCATCTCAGGATGATCATGAAAGAAGGTCCCAAGAAGGTGATCAAACATGTCAGACAGAGAAGAAGTCAATTCAGAATGGTACAGTTAGGAACAGTACAAGAAAGACTTCCTCAGGAAGACAGAACAGAAATCTGAATGTGAGTGAATGCACTCAGAGGCATTCTAGACAGCTGTCAAAGGCTGGATTCATAACAGGTACATAAAAAATGAAGCAAATAAACAAAAGGAGACAAATATTAAAATTGTGTAGTAAAGGAAAGGTAATGATATATCTCTACAAGGCTCAGTGTGATTAGGGAATACAGTCCTAAATGTAAGAATAGTGAGTATATTAAACCAAAATTAGATCATCACTGCATTGAGAGTATGAGAGACAAAAAGGTTGCCTGTGTTTAGTGGGGCAAAGAGAGGAAAGGATTATATCCTTGTTTTTCAAAGAGAATTTAATAGCTTGGAAAAATGAAAATGTATCAATGAAACCATGTTATTTAGAGACACTGGAATAAATGTGGAACCAGGTAAGTTGTATATCTTGTTTTGCTGGGAAATACTGAGCCTACTGACTCCACATAATGTCAAAAAGGCAACACAGCACAATTTTGAAAGATATATTTGAGATGTGAACAAATCTGGATTCTAGTCCTGACTCCACCATTTATTAGTTGTGATATCATGGGCAGGTTCCTTAACATGTTCAAGTTATAGTTTCCTCATTCATAAAATGAAAATGAAAATAATAATAATAAAGAAATATATTAAATATTATTATATCTAAAGCATTATCAGGCACATATTTGGTACTCAATATACATTTATTTAATTCATATTAGTGAAGAAATAGTGCATGTAATATGTTTAGCCTGATATATAATAAACACTTAGTAAAAATTAGTTTTGTGTTTACTAGCTGGTCTGTTTATAAGCATGTTTTAAATGTAAGCTCTACCCCTTCTCATCAAATTGGTGAGGGAGAATTAGTTATTACACTGACTTTTCTGGAGGCATAGGCATATTTAACTTCTGACTTTCTTGGCCAACCTTTCATAATAACCTCTATATTCTATTAATTCTACCTTTATATTATCTTCCACAATATCTCCTTCCTCTTCTGTCTACCCTTATTTTCTATTTGTCTTTGGCAAAAGTTTCCTAAATGGTTTCACTGCCTCAGACCTCTTCTCAACTATATCTTCTGCTTTGCTGCTAGAGTTACTTTTCTAAAAATATAAATCTAATCATGTCACTTCCACGCTAATACGTTCTAGAGTCCCCCATTACTTATGGTAGGGCACAGGAGCTCTTCATAGCATGCCCACTAAGCCACTGTACAATCTCATCCAAACTCACCTTAGTTTTGTCTCCTGATATATCCTAACCCTTCTCTTCCCAACTAGCTTTCCTCCCCTACATTGCTTAAGCACATTCTTTTCACAGTTCCTGTGATGCCAGGCTCTTTCTCAAATCTGGGGCTTTGGACATACTGTTCTCTCTGCCTGGGAAGCTTTCCCTTCTTTCCCTTTTCAACTTGGCAAACATTTTTAAATTAATTGCTCTTTGGTCTCCCCAGCTATACTCTCGATTCCTTGAAGTTTGCCCTGTCTTACTTCTATGTGGCCCACTACTAGGTGCTACGTAATGGCTTGCTGACAAAAGGAGAGACAAAGCCATATAATGATTATTCACCCACCTTAGGGCTTTTGCTTACCATTAAGTTGCTTATCAGTAAGGTGGTTGATTATGCCATGTTACAAAAATTTTTAAACAAATCAGTCAGATTTCCAGTTTTCCTTATAAAATCTTCAATACTTAAGTTGCTTAAGTACAGAGAAGTCTAATATACTTCCCATTCTTTAAATGAAGGCAACTTCCACTGTACCTTATTTCTCTCCCCTCTAAAAAACAAAATCAATTGGTATGAACATGCCCATTTTAACAAACACAATACCTGCATTTTAGGTGAGTGTTTACTTTCTTTTAAAATGGCTCAATTCCCTTCTACCTCACTCCCTGGGAAACCCATGTTAACAACCAGTATGTTTGCATCTATAACTATATATCTCTATCTCTCTAAATATTGAGATATGTAAGTATACACACATAGGACACACCTATGTGTACATACAACAATCCTCTTTTCTACATCTTGCTTTTCTGACTCAGTGGAATCTATGGAAAGTTCTCTAAGTATATTAATTCCTGTTGCATTGGCTGCATAATAATCCACTATACACTTAGATTTTTAGGAAAGATTTACCATCCTTTCATTTAAGCAATCTTCTGCTCTGTCTTAGTTCAGGTTGCTATAAAAGAATACCGCAGCCTGGGTGGTTTATAAACCACAGAAATTTATTTCTCACAATTCTGGGGGCTATCAAGTCTAAGATCAAGGTGCCAGTAGCTTTTTTTTTTTCCTAAGATTTTATTTATTTATTTATTTATTTGAGAGAGAGAAACAGCATGCGAGGGGAGAGGGTCTGAGGGAGTAGAAGGCTCCCTGCTGAGCCAGGAGCCCGATGTGGGACTCAATCCCAGGAGTCTGGGATCATGACCTGAGCCGAAGGCAGTCGCTTAACCAACCGCACCACCCAGGTGCCCTCCAGTAGCATTTTTTTTCCCCTGGTGAGAGCTCCTTCCTGTTTCATTGACAAGTCTTTTTGCGGTCTTCACACGGTGAAAGGGGAGGGAAGGGTTTCTCTGGAGTCTCTTTTATCAAAGCACTAATCCATTCATGATAGCTTTGCCGACTTGAACCTAACCACTTCCCAAAGGCCCCACCCCAAATACTATCACATTGGTGATCAGGTTTCAACATCTGAATTTTGGGGGTCACAAACATTCATTCTGTAGCATGGCCAGTGAGAATGAAGCATGGAGAACCTTCCTTACCAACCAAATAAAAGGAAATCTGTAATTTAAAATGGTTGGCAATTTCAGATTTCTATCAGAATCGAGAAGATGTAAACAAATAAAATCTTAGCTGAATATAATCAACTATGAAAGTTGGGTTAATGATTTATATACATATGTTGCTAGAAACATTTTCAAACTGTCTCAGGAATTTGCATTTGATTCATTTATATTCACTACAACAAAAACAGTACTGCAGTTTATAAGTTACCTCCGGGCATTTCATTTGTTAAACTGATTTACAGTAAATTGGCTTATTCCAGCATAATAAAGAATAGTCTTTGCTATATGCCACTAAAATAAATTAATCAAGCAATTTAAAATTGAATTTTCACGCCACAATCTTGTTTTGCTTTCTCACATATCTAAAATAATAGCATCTATCATCATTTAAAACCAATAATATGATTTGTGCTTTGCAGAAGCCAACAAATTAAAAACCAAAACTTTGCATTAGTAGCAAGAGAAACAGCCAACAATGTTTGGGAAATGAGTAGGATTTTTCCTTCCGTGTTACTATAGCACTTGAAATCTGGGAGCAAATGGAGCCTGGTACAATTTTGTGATTGGTTTAAAAGCTGTAACACTTCGGGACAATGCAAATAAGTTCTCACATTAAAAAGACATTAAATCACTCAACAATTTAGAAGAAAAGGCATACAACTGCTCTTGAATTTTAAAATATATTTCTCTGAAAAATTGGCTCCGAGTTGGAGGAGACCCTGAGGCTATTGTGATGTACCCCTTCATGTGTGCTGTAAGTGATGGTAGCCTTCCCCAGGCTTTCCAGGGTTGAGAAAGACAGCACTCCTGTTGTTCAAAATATTTAAAGTGAGTGATTAATCATGAGCTCTGTCATAGGCATATGAAGCGATGAAGATGGAAACACTGAAAAACCAAGTGGCTTTGTGGAGGAGGTGTAATCAACCCTTGATTAATTCTGCCAATGGAAAGAAGTGTTGTGGATAACACAAACATCATTAAATGCCAAATGACTACCAGCCTGAGTTTGTCCCAAAAATATAAGTTGAAATTTTAAGATATGAAACACATTTTTCTCCCATGGAACTCTTACCCGTGGGGATGGATCTAAAATTCAATACAAACATTACCTTCGTAAGAATAATGCTTGCAGTGTTAAAGAATAATGCTTGCAGTGTTAAAGAAGTTAGAGTAACAACATTTGACAAAGGGAAATACATTCCAGATACCTTGCTTCTAGAATAAGCATAGTTTTCTATATATTGCCCCAATGCGTATATTCCCTAGCCTTAACATAGAGGGACTAAAAATATAAAGATGAAAACTGTTAGAAAATAAAAATCCTGCTGGAGTTTCCAAAAGTCAGGGAGGATAGTTGGGTCTGATAAACACAGAGCTAAGTAATCCAAGTTTATTAAAGATTTTTCTTTAACACATATACACACAGGGCTACACTGCATATACATTCAACACAGGGAGAACAGGCCTCTATTCACCAGCCATTTTTATCCAGCCTTGCAGAATGAATGTTCATTCAAGCTTTCAACAAATAACATTCAGCATGCATTATGTCCCAGGCAGTGTTCTAGATATGGAGGATGGATGGGTCAACAAAACAAACCTCGTCACTGCCCTCAGCCTAAAGCACCCAACAACTCTTACCATATAAATTCACAATAAATGTAACTATTGTTTTCCTTTCCCCTCAGCCTCTCTTAGCTTGTTTACTCTTCTGCTAAATGGGAATAATGATATATACCTTAGAGCATCACTAAGATTAAGAGTTCTAATAAAATTCCAAAAAAATGTTGATTGATTCTGAAATCTCCCTGGGTTGAGCAGCCAGCTGCTAAAATATCAATTTATATTAAAAAAGAGGGTGAGGTATAAGCATTTAGGGCAACATGCTAGCTGTCACTTCCTCTACAATGGGAAGTGCAAATAAGAAAATAAATCAAATCTAGTATAAAATCCATGGGGAAAGATAGGATTTTAGGAGTTTAACTAATGGTTGTCAATATTTAAGAACATGAAAGAAGTGAAGTGAAAGGGCATCAGGTTCCCAAGGAGATTGTTCTAAGTTTAGTGCCAACACAGAAGAATCCAAAAAAGATTGGGAAAATGTCAAAAAAAACATACAAAATTAAAAATGATACTTGATGACACCAAGTGAACTTTGAGATTTGGGAAAGAAGGCATGAAAATTCCCAGTCAGTGAATCAGAGATTATTCTCAAATATTTTTACTGGATCCCTTATTATTCATATTTATTGGTAGGTTTTTATCACTGTGGAAATAAGAATCACAAGGTTTTGACAACCTACACACAAACATCCAAGCCTCTAGAATTCTACGTGGAGGATTTTGTTATTTCTTATTGGGAACCATGTATATGGAAAACAAATTGTCCAGATTTCCACCACTTGTCTTTCTGAGTATACAAATCAGTTATATTCTCACCCAGTTGAAATAAACACATATACAGTTGTTACGTTCATGTGTAAAAAAACACAGGTGAGGACAAGAAAAGATTTCTTTAGCCTCCTCTTTGTATACATGAATTAAAGTCCAACTGGAGGGCGCCTGGGTGGCTCAGATGTTTAAGTGTCTGCCTTTGGCTCAGGTCATGATCCCAGAGTCCTGGGATCAAGTCCTGCACCGGGCTCCTTGCTCCTTGGGACCCTGCTTCTCCCTCTGCCTCTCTCTCTCTCTCTCTCTCTCTGTCTCTCATGAATAAATAAATAAAATCTTTTATAAATAAATAAATAAATAAAGTCCAACTGGAAAAAGGAACATATACCAAAAGCCAGAAATATTCTGAAAAAGAAAATGAGAAAGTTTAAGCTCACCCTGATAATTAGACATGGTGAAAAGCTAAATTAGTTTGGGACTGAAGAAAAAACATAAACATCAATAGAATGTAAGAGAGAATTCAAAATTGGATGTGAATCCATTTGATAAATAAGTATTTCAAATAAATCGTCAAAAAGAACAGATTATTCAATAAATCATGTTGAGGCAACTAGATAACCAATTAAGAAAATGAAAGAAGACAAAACCACAGAGGGAGACAAACCATAAGAGACTCTTAATCTCAGGAAACAGACTGAGGGTTGCTGGAACAGAGAGGGGCGGGGGGATGGGGTGGCTGGGTGATAGACACTGGGGAGGGTATGTGTTGAGGTGAGCCCTGTGTATTGTGTAAGACTGATGAACCACAGACCTGTACCCCTGAAACAAACATTGTATGTTAATAAAAAAAGAACGAAAAAGAAAAGAAAGTCAGATCCTTATCTAATTTGTAGCAATTAAATAATTTCCAGAAAGATCTAAGATTTAAACACTTAAAAAAATAATTCCATGTGGTCCCAATAGTTTATTTTTGCTTTTGTTTCCCTTGTCTGAGGAGACATACCTAGAAAAATGTTGGTATGGCTGATGTCAGAGAAATTACTGTGGGTGCTCTCTTCTAGGATTTTTATGGTTTCAAGGTCTCACATTTAGGTCTTTAATCCATTTTGAGCTTATTTTTTATGTATGGTGTAAGAAGGTGGTCCAGATTCATTCTTTTGCATGGAGCTCCAGTTTTCCAAAAACCATTTGTTGAAGAGATGGTCTTTTTCCCACTGCATATTCTTTCCTGCTCTGTCAAAAGTTAATTGACCAAATAATTGTGGGTTTAGGTCTGGGCTGCCTATTCTGTTCTATTGATCTATGTGTCTATTTTTGTGCCAATACCATACTGTTTTGATTACTATAGCTTTGTAATATAACTTAAGTCTGGAACTGTGATACCTCCAATTTTGTTTTTCTTTTTCAATATTGCTTTGCCTATTCAGGGTCTTCTGTGGTTCCATACAAATTTTAGGATTATTTGTTCTAGTTCTGTGGAAAATGCTGTTGGTATTTTGATAGGGATTGCATGAATAAATCTATAGATTGCTTCAGGTAGTATAGACATTTTAACAATATTTGTTCTTCCAATCCATGAGTATACAATGTCTTTCCATTTGTTTGTGTTGTCTTCAATTTCTTTCATCAATGTTGGTTTTTTTTTCAATATTTATTTATTTAGACAGAGAGCATGAGCAGAGGGAGGGGCAGAGGGAGAGAGAGAATCTCAAGAGATTCTGCACCCAACACAGAGCCCGAAGGGGGGCTCAATCTCACAACCCTGAGATCACGACCTGAGCCGAAATCAAGTCAGACAATTAATATACTGAGCCACCCAGGTGCCCCTCATCAGTGTTTTATAGTTTTCAGAGTACAGGTCTTTCAAAGTAGAACTTTTTCAAAATAAAAAGCTTCTACACAGCAAAGGAAACAACCAAAAAATAAAAGACAATCCACTGAGTGGGAGAAGATATCTGCAAATGACATATCCAATAAAGGGTTAGTATCCAAACTATATAAAAAACTGATACAACTCATACCAAATAAACAAATGACCCAACTGAAAAATGGGCAGAAGACACAAACACACATTTCTCCAAAGAAGACATACAGATGGTCAACAGATATATGAAAATATGCTCAACATCAGTCATCATAAGGGAAATGCAAATCAAAACTGCACTGAGATATCACCTCACACCTGTCAGGAAAGCTAAAATCAAAAACACAAGAAACAACAAGTGTTGGTGTCTTGCCATTTGCAACAATGGATAGATCTAGTGAGTATAATCCTAAGAGAAATAAGCCAGAGAAAAACAAATACCATATGATTTCACTTATATGTGGAATGTAAGAAACAAAACAAACAAAACGGGGGGCAAAGACACAAACGAAAAACAGACTCTTAACTATAGAAAACACATGGTTATCAGAAGGGAGTTGGTGGGGGTGGGGAGGGTTGAAATAGGTAAAGGGGATTAAGAGTACACTTACCTTGATGTAATTAAGATTACACCCGAGTAACATTTGGAACGTTGAATCACTATATTATGCACCTGAAACTAATATAGTAATGTATGGTAACGACACTGGAATTAAAATAAAAAATAAAAAATATATATATAAAAAAAAACCCAGGGCGCCTGGGTGGCTCAGTTGGTTAAACGACTGCCTTTGGCTCAGGTCATGATCCTGGAGTCCCTGGATCGAGTCCCGCATCGGGCTCCCTGCTCGGCAGAGAGTCTGCTTCTCCCTCTGGCCCTACCCCCTCCCATGTGCTCTCTCTCTCTCATTCTCTCTGTCTCAAATAAATAAATAAAATCTTTAAAATATATATATATATAAACAAACCCCTGAGGGTTCTAGAAGAAAGAATCAATAAATGCATTCAAAATCTTAGACTGGAAAAGACCTTTCTAAGCAAGATACAATTTAGAAGTCATATGACAACATGAAAAAATAGTCATTAAAAAAATAATATTCAAAAAAATAAAAAATAATACTCAAGACTAGGGAAATATTTATAATACATATGTGAAAGGAGTAATTTCTTTAACATAGAAGTTACATGAATCAAGTTTAAGACAATCTAATAAAAATAAGCAAAGGATATGAACATACAATTTTTTAAAAATAAAAACAAATGGTCACTAGGCATGGAAAAATTCATAATTCAAGAAATGCAAACCAAAACTAGATGTTATTTCCACCTAGAAGATGAGCAAAAATGTTTAAAGTTTAACCATGACCAACACTGACACTGTTGGTAGAAGTGTAAATTTATGCAATATTTTGAAGGCAGTTTGAAAACACCTAAAATTTAAAATGTATTAAGCTTGGACCTAGTGAGCCATTGGAATTTGTCTCTAGCCATGCTTGCAAAAGTCAACCAAGATGGATGTACAGGGTTTTTACTGTAGCTGAAAATGGAAACACATGTTTCAGCATTATAGTTCTTACTAAATAAAATATGACAGACCCAGACTATGAAATACCACACAGCCCATAATACAAGGATGGAGATCTATATTAGCTGATAATGGAAAGATTGCTAAGCCATATTGTTGAGTTACAAAAGCAAGTGCAGAATAATGTATAAAGCATGATCCCTTTTTGTGACTAAAAAATAGAAAAATTTCTATATGCTGGTGAATGCATAACTTCTTCTCTGGAAGGAAGGATGAAAACTACTAATAGTACCCATGGACAAATAACTGGAAGTCATTTAGAATCTTTCTATACTATCTGGGCTTACTGTAAGCAGGTCAAACCTCATTTTTTATGTCAGAGCATTATGGGCAATTTCCTAAAATATATTTCACCATAACTTCAAAGATAAACAATGTTATTTAACATTAAGATATTATGTCAGTTATTTGGAACTCAATAAATCATCCACCTAGCAGGATAAGGCTAAGAAACCTCCATCTAGTCATACATGTGGCTGCATTTTCCCAGTTCCTATTTTCAGCTGACCATGAGGAAAAAAGGAACATAGATAGGATTTTTTTCTTGTTAATAAGGAAACTGGTAATATATACCCACACTTTAATTAAGATATCTGAAAATACAATCATATACCTATGAGTTTGCCTATAGAATTTCCTTAATAAAAAATTCTACTGAGCTCTAAGGAAGTCCTAAATCTAGAGTCCAGAAAGGTCTCGGCACAAAGGCAGTTGTGTGAGTTATGCTTAGGCTGAAAAACTGACCCACTATAATAGCAAGAGTGAGTGAACAGTAAGTATTTAAAGTCTGAGTGAAGCAAAAAATTTTAAAATAAAATGGCATTTTCTTTAACAAATGAATTGCAACAAGGAAAATAAAGAAAGATGAAGGGGAAACCAATAGATTAAAAGAGACTTACATGATATATTCACTGCAATAGACTAATAAAAAATTGCCCTCTTCTTCACCCACCCTATGTAATTTAACTTTGTAGTCCTTTCCAACCTGACACTGTGACTTGGTAATGTTACTTGTTTTGGCCAGAAGAATGAGATAGAAATGACGGTATGCCACATCTAAGCCCAAACTTCAAGAGACTTGCATGCTACTGTTTGTCTCACTCCTTCGCCGTTGCTATGGGAACATGCCTGGGATAGCTTACTGGATGGTGACAGACATATGGATTAGGGCCAAATCATCCAAATCACCCCAGGTAGAGCCTGTCCACTTAGCCAACAGCCAGCCAAACCCAGATATGCAAATGAGCCCACACAAGTTTGGCAACAGAGTTGCCAAACTGACAAAGATGGGTTGTGTTAAAAATAAACAGACCCCAAATGGAGTCACTTTTGCTAAGCTCCACCAGGACTTAATACCTGACTTACCTGAAGTTTCCGCCTCCCCCAGTTGTGGAATTTTAAACCAATCAGTCTGAAATTTCTTAATCAGCACTAATGAGGTAATATGCATGATAAGATCCCCTGTCTTCTCCTAAGGGAAGGTAACCTTGCCTGAAATAATCCACTCTTCTAACTTTCTCGTCCTAACGTCCTTCTGTCTATAAAAACCTTCCATTTTGTACAATTCAGATCTTCTCCCTGCTAGATGAGATGCTGCCTGATTACTGAATCGAATAAAACCAATTAGATCTTTACATTTACTCAGTTGCAACTTGTTTTTTTTAACAATTAGCAATAACTTCTTGTTTTTACCTCAGAAGGATCGTGGGTTTTGTTATAAAGCACTACTGAAAAATAAAATAAAATAAAATAAAGCACTACTGAAGTAATAAATGATACATCCACCAAATTGCAATATAGAGATCTTACGTTTTGATTTGAACAAACTGTTAAAATAAACATGAGTCAACTGAGAAACTTCAAACACTGACTGTGTATTTGCTGACATTATGGAAATATTTCCTTTTTTTTCTCCCATGAGAATAGTATGATAATAGTATTGCAACTATATATCTTTTTTGCAGTATGATAATAGTATTGCAACTATATATCTTAAGAGTCCTAATCTCTTAAACATACATACTAAAATGATACGATGCCTTAGACTTGCTTGAAAATAATTTGTGGACGGGGTGATGATAAGGATGGGGAAATGATGTCTCCTAAGTTGATAATCATCAAAGATGGGTGATGGCTATTTGGGGCTTAATACCATTTTCTCTACTTTTGATGTGTTTGCAATTTTCCATAATTGAGAAGACATGCAAAAACAGGCTTGCACTAAAAGCAAACAACCAATACAACAGTACATCAGGAAAAAATATATATAGGTTAGTTGAAATCAAACTGGTTTGCATTAAATATACCATTTAAAGATTTTATTTATTTATTTGACAGAGAGAGACACAGCGAGAGAGGGAACACAAGCAGGGGGAGTGGGAGAGGGAGAAGCAGGCTTCCAGCCCAGCAGGGAGCCCGATCCGGGGCTGGATCCCAGGACCCTGGGATCATGACCTGAGCTGAAGGCAGACACTTAACGACTGAGCCACCCAGTCGCCCCTCTAAAAAAATATATGTGTGCCTAGTATTTGTCAACTACTGAAATATAAGAATGAACAAAACAGACAAAATACTTGCTCATAAACGAACTTACATTCTAATGGGGAAACAGATAATAAATAAATAAGTAAATACATTATATATCAGACAGTGATCAGTGCTATGGAGAAAAATAAAGGGAAGTGGTACTGGGGATGTGAGGAGTCAGGAGAAAGTAGTTTTCAGTTTTAAAGAGGGTGGCAAAGAAGGGGCTGGCCAATAATGTAGCACTCGAGTAAAGATGAGAGGGAAAGTAAATGCCTGGTAATTTACAAAATAGAAGGATAATAAATTTCCCATACACTTAGAAACACAAGCACTGGCCTCTCATAGGCTGCAATGCAGCCTTCAAAGATTTTCATACTTCAGTCTGGGCAATAGGGATCTTTTATTTTATTTTATTTTATTTTATTATTTTTTTTTCACTTGCTTCATTCTCTTACTGGCCATATTTCAAATATTTTTGAATTCCTCAGGAAATCTTGTTGTAGCTCTTTATGTTCTATATTCATTTATAAAGATATTTGAATAACCTTAATGAGTTGCATTTTATAGAGAATGCAAACCTAAACATGGAACTGCACACTCTGTCTATATCAAGAATGTAATTAGTATCCTTCATTTCAATTGCTACTACACAAGACCAAATTACTGTCTATACTGAATTACTATAACAGCCTCCCAACAAGACACCCTGCTTCCACCCTTTCCTAGAGTCTATTCCCAAAACAAGAGACAGAAGGAACTCTCTTAAAAAAAAAAAAGATTTTATTTATTTATTTTAGAGAGATAGAGAGCATGAGCAGGGGGAGGGGCAGAGGGAGGAGAGAGAGAATCCCAAGCAGATTCCTCACTTGGCGCAGAGCCCAACACAAGGTTCAATCTCACGACCCTGATATCATGACCTGAGCTGAAATCAAGAGTCACATGCTTAACCAGCTGAGCCACCCAGGCACCCTCAGAATGAACTTTCTAAAATATAAGTCAAGGGCGCCTGGGTAACTCAGATGGTTAAGCGTCTGCCTTTGGCTCAGGTCATGATCCCAGGGTCCTGGGATCGAGTCCCACATCGGGATCCTTGCTCAGCAGGGAGTCTGCTTCTCCCTCTTCCTCTGCCTCTCCCCCTGCTTGTTCTCTCTCTGTCTCTCTCGCAAATGAATAAATAAAATCTTTAAAAAAAATAAAACAAAATAAAAGTCAATTTCATCACTCTTCTTTTCAAAACTTTCTAATACCTCCCTATTTTAGAGAAACATTCAGAGTCCTGACAACATCCTAAGAGGCACTTCTAATGCTGCATCCCCCATCATTCACCTCTAGCCAGTTCCTACTAACCTTATCCTCACTCACTCTATTCTAGATGCACTGACATCCCTCACATTCCTCACTCATCTGAGACATGCCTCCAACTTGGGTATTTTGTACCTCTGCCTGGAGAACTTTTCACCAGATACCCATATGGTTAACTCCCTCTTCTTCAAGTCTTTGCTCAAATAATATTTTCTCAGTAAAACAGTACCCTTTCTCCTCTTCTACAAACTTGACCTTGGGTTAACATTTTCCCACTGTTCCCTTGAAATCTGATAAAGGTGTAAGAAGAGCTGTGCTACTAAGCAACTGTTCTTATGGTAAAAACAACTCCTGATTGGTAAATAGCATCTGGATTGAAAATTATGTATATGAACTATAAATTCCTGTTTGGAATCTATAGCTTCTGATGTCCCTGAAAGGGTTAACTTTTGTAAGTAAGCATATCTCTTGAAGGAACATGTTCTCATTCTTGAGATTGTATGTAACATGTGAGATACCAGGTCATATTTGGCACACAAAGCTTCTAAGCCAGAGTGAATATTGTACTTACCAATTAAATCTCCCCTTCTCACACCTGAGCTAAAACTTGGGTCGGGGCTCAAAACTGGCTCCTGGATGACCATACAGATTGTTTCAAGAACTACTCCCACTGAAGAGAATACATTTGATTTCTTTGCTGGCATGCTATTTTTCCTGACCAATATCTCCACAAATGAAGCTTATTTTAAGTCTGGCCGATGATAGTTTAATTGAACCTAAGACTTCCAAGGGGTAATCACACCCAGAGCTGAAGAGTAAACAGGCTGGAAATCAGCCATGAAGCAGACAGACAGGAATGTGGGAGAACTATAAAGGCCCTGAAAGGGATATATGGGCATGTGGACAGCCCAGAAACGAAAGACAGGTCAGGAGCTAAAGTCTGCAGGCACTAAGAGGAGCAACTGTGAGTAAGCTCATCTGCACAGCTAGCCCCCTGTTACCCACCCACATCTAGGATGTCTGCATTCTGCTTCCTGGCCTTTAGAGCAAACTTTTTAAAGTCCCTATTACTGCTTCTTGCACCTGCTGGTGGAATTGACAACTGTCTGCACCTGGCTGGAGTGGAGGTCATAGCCAATCAGCAGCAATTCCTGGGCTCATCCTGAAAAAATATAGTGGCTGAGTCAGCCTTAAACCAAGCCAGAGCACCTCATACCAAGGCAACTCTAGCAACAGGTGGATCATGTGAGAAACTGTGGCTCTAGGTCCAGAATGTTGGGTCTGGGGACTCAAGATCTAGCTCTCAGAAGTCCACCTCCTCCTCCCCTGCTTTCTTTTCTGGCCCAATCCCTCGTCACCCACCCTCCGTCCAGAGATTCTCTGGCCACCGTGAAGCGGGGACCATGTTCTGATATGTTTTTCGCTTAATCTCAATTCCATTTCAAATTTTTGAAATTGGATGGAAAAACAATATTTCTGACTATATTTTGAAGGCCAAGGCAAAAGTTAACCTGTAAAATCTCTCTAGCATTAGCCCCTGTGGTTATATTTCTGTTTTCACTAGGAGGAAGTTTATAAAATTCAGGAATGTTCTGGAGGGTTTGGTTTCCTAATCAGCCAATGGGGCATGCCAGCAAGGGAATGTCCCATTGCCAGAGACCCTTCACAGTTTGACTCCCATCAGCTTCTCTAGCCTCATCAACCTCCGCTCCAGAGCCGTCTTGTCCTGCCTACTCCTGACATGCTGCACTTCTCACCACTGCTTCAACACATGAGCCTTTTCACACCTCTCTGCTTTGTTAAATATTTTCTCTGCCTGGCATGAATTGTCCATCTCACTTTCTCTATTTGACTTGGGAAAGGTCCCTGTAGGCTAGCTGAGTCTCTTGACCTAAAGTCATCTTTGCTGTAGGTGGCCCTCTCTCTAGCAAGTGCTTCTTCCTCTTTGCCTTCAGACCTGCCCACATCTTCATTACATGCTACTTAAATTATTCAATTTCTGTGCATTCCAACTTTTTTACTGGGACTCTGACCAACAACATTTACAAAAATCTATTGAACACTTTTACTTGTCAGTTTTTTTCGAAAATTATACTTGCCTCAAAAGTGAAGACTTAATTATTTTATCTCTTTGTTCAGTAGTTTAACAAGTATTTACAAGTTCCTCCACTATTTCAGGGATTGTGCTAGAACCCCAGGGATAAAGTGACAAGCAAGAAAGAGCATGCCCTCATGGAATTTACTCTCTACTAGGGTTCATTAAAAAACTTTCGTGGGATTTCTTAATTTGGAAAGCCATGTCACACATCATGTCAAACATTTTTAAATGTACCAGTAAAAGTTATGGAAGTAGTCTTACAAATTTGTGTTTGACATTATTGGACGCAAGTAGTACATGTAACTCATAAATTGTTATGATTTTATAGCAATTATGCTTATTGAGGACTTTAAAATTAGGAAACAAACTTTTCAAATGTAATGAAATGTTTATGAATACCCAACTTAATAATGAAGTCAACATTTAATTATTTATTAATTTGGATTTTATTTTTTAATTTTGGATTTATTAATTTGAATTTCTAAATGTGGATTTTCAGTTTTATTTTCACATTTTGGAATTTTGGGTAGACATAATAATAATATTCCCCAACATCTGGCCCTCCTCACCTCTTGGCAAATAGAAAGCTGTACTTATCAGTCCCTACAGTTGAGCAAAGCCATGTGATTAATTAGTCCTGCCCAAATGAAAGGTGAGTGACAAGACTGAGAAAAGCCTGTGCCAAGTTCAAGCTCTCTCTTGCTCTACCTTGGCAATCAGGCAGCCTATGTTTTCTACATAATGCAATGTAAGAGATGGTGGAGGTCCTATCAGCCTGGGTTCTCAAAGGACTTTGTGTAGCACAGAATGCCCTTTCTCTCATCATTAGACAGCAAAGAACATGTAACATATGCCAGAAATAAAGTCTTGCACATTAATGCACTAAGACTTGGGAAATAATTGTTACTGCAGCACAATCTAACCAATGCTGACTAGTACAAAGCCCCATTTTGGTTTTTTGGCTTTTTACAGGTCTTTTATGCCCTGCCTTCAGGCCTTAGACACTCTGCCAACAATACCTAATAAAGGAAACAATCCTAAGTCTAGTAGGGGAAACAGGAGATCAAAAGAGAAGTGAACATAAAGTTTAATAAATGCAATTCATTCTACAAAGAGTTACTGAGCTCATACTATATGGAATGAAGATGAGGTCAACTTCTCCTAAGTCTCCTGGGTGGCATGAGAGTGTTAGTGGATACTGGGACAGATTCAGAGTTTACTAAGTTGGAGAAAGAAGGATGGATGCTCTATAGATAAACATTAGTGTCCACTACAGGGCAGTGAGTTCAAAGCTATAATGGCTTCTTTTACCAATGATCCCAAATAAAATACAGATAAGACGCTTCTGATACTAAAGAAATGATTATTTCTCTAGGAAGATAAACTGAGACACTGCACCGGTTGTTTTAGTCTCCAGGCTATTAAGAGAGGTTAAGGAGGATGGGCTCCTATAAGGAAAAAGAGGTCATTCCATTAAAGAGAGGAGAGCACTTTCTCTTCAAGTGGGGTTTGAGAGAGAAAGAACCTGGCTACTTGAGAGATGACACTAACCAGGAAAAAAACAAGAGAAAGAACACAAGAAAAAAGTTCTTAAACTTCTGGCCTATTCTGTCTCTCTTTGGCTGCTAGTGATTCTATAGTTAAAACATTACCTAGCATAATGTTCCCTGAGAAGCTGAAAGAATGGGGCTCAGCCTCTCTTTTTCTGTTGATATTTGTACTTTAAAAAATACAGTTATTTATATATTGCAACAAAAAAGCAGGCAACATTTTTTAATTGGCTCAGCTGAGGTCAATTTACCATAAAATTCACCAATTTTAAGTTTATAATTTAAAGAGTTCTAAAGGCATAAAAGTTGTGTAACCATCACTATCATCAAGATATAAAACATTTAAATCACTCAAAAGAGTTCCCTATTTTCTCTTTGATATGCACTTTTTTTCAAATGTGGCCTTAAAAATGCTTGCCATCCTCAACTCCTCGAGTGGACTCTCATTAGACTGCGTCAAAGACAATAATTGCATACCCATTGCTAGTGATTGGTTTGGGAACAAATATGAAAATCTAATTAATTCTGTCCTAGGACAGGACTGCTTAGACTTCTAGGAAAGAATGGCCATCCTCTTCTGATCCTAATGCAGTAACTGATACTAAACGAGACATCTCATGATAAAAATATGGAAAACTGGACAAAATTTATGAAAGAACAGTTTTCAGACTTTAGACAACAGGTAGTACAGGATTGTGATCTCTTATGTTTACCCCCAATTTCTACCCAAAGGAACTGTCCAGACTACAAAGCAAGGAGGTATAAGCCATGCAGGGAAGGCTAATCTACAGAACTGAGAGACAGAAACCAGAGTTTGAGAGGCTAAGCAGCTGAAATCTGTGAGTCAAAGAACCAGAGAAAAGGGAACAGAACTAAGCAGAGAAAAAAATGTCAGAAATCTGCATCAGGATCTAGAGTCTTGGTTTATTCTAAGATGTCACACAGCTGATCAAAAAGCAACTACAATGAAAAGCGCAAATATCATGTTGCTATAAGCTATCTACTGAGAACCTTTGAATTATGACCAGTCACAGTAGAAACTTCATGAACACCTGAGACATTCAATAGAGACACCAGAAAATCCACATCTTAGTCTATTTTTCTTAGCTTCCCTCTATGGCCTTCCAACTTAATTACTACAGGACATGTTTTAGTTTTTCTTGCCCAAGAAATGAGCAGTTTTCTTCAGCATCAACATTGTTTTATCCACCCTTAGATAACATGAATAAATTCCTTGAATGGCAACAAATTCCAAAACCAACAGAGAAAGGAAAAGAAATCTTAAATAGACATAATTACTAACAAAATTTCGATTGTAATTAGAAACGTTCCTACAAAAAAAAATGGGGGTCCATTTTCTTCTTCACTCAGATGGAGAATTCCATCAAACATTTTAAGATACAACACCAATCTTTCACAAACTCTCCTATGAAACAGAAGAAGACAGAACACTTCCCAAGTCATCTCATGAGGCCAGTATAACCCTAAAACCAAAACCCGCCAGACATTATAAGAGAAGAAAAGTACAGACTAATAACCCTCAAAAATACAGATGCAAAAGTTGTTAACAAAATGTTAACAAATTGAATATATCAATACAGGAAAACAATACTATATTACAGCTAAGGTGAGGTTTACCTCAGGAATGGAAAGTTGGTTTAACACTCTTAAATCAATCAGTATAATTCACCACATTAAGATAATTAAAGATTTTATTTATTTATTGGGGGGGCACAAGTGGGGAGGAAGAGCAGAGAGAGAGGGAGAAGCAGACTCCCCACTGAGCAGGAGTCCACACGGGGCTAGATCCCGGGACCTGGAGATATGACCTGAGCCAAAGGCAGATGCTTAACTGACTGAGCCACCCAGGTGCCCTCACATTAACATAATTAAAGAGAATAATATGATCATCTCAATAAATGCATTAAATGAACTGAACAAAAACTAATATCCATTCATAATAAAAACTCTCAGAGAGGCACTTGGGTGGCTCAGTTGGTTAAGCATCTACTTCCTGCTCAGGTCATGATCCCCAGGTCCTGGAATCAAGCCCCACATTGACCTCCCAGCTCAGCAGGGAGTCTCCTTCTCCCTCTCCCTCTGCCATTCCCCCTGCTTGTGAGCATGCTCTCTCTCTCTCTCTCTTTGCCAAATAAATTAATTAAAAAAAATCTTTATAAAAAAGAAAAACTCCCAGAAAACTAGAAATAGAAACACATCCTGATAAAAAACATTTACCAAAAAAACAAAAAAAACCCTACTGCTACATAATTCTTAATAGAGAATAAATAAACATGCTGCCACTAAAATCAGAGAAAAACTAAGTCACTTTCTGTACAACATTATAATAAATGTTCTAGCCAGTACAATTAGTCAAGAAAATAACTGCCCGAAAAGAAATATACAGTTGTTAGTTACAGATGACACTATTATGTAAATAGAAAATTCCATACTTTTACTTACTCCTTCCCTTAGTGGTGACCACCTTGGTTGCCTTTGAATGACAATGGTGATGAATATCCTTAGATGCACATGTAGAAAAATTTCTGGGTGATATATACCCAGAAATGGGATTGCTGATTCTTAGGGTACAGTCATATTATTAATTTAATATCCAGAAATACTGCACTGGTTTCCATTCCAACCAGCAGTGAATTATGTATTTTGAACTTAAAGCTATTTAAAATGTATGCTGCCATTTAAAGTGGCAGAATAATCAACTGAAATAATAATTTTTTTGTTTGTTTCTGGCTACTCTACAGCTACACTCATAAGGAAGAAAGGAAGGATGTCATCTCCACCACCCAGGGAGAGCATCAGGACTTGATTTCTCAGGCTGGGCCAGAACTAAGGAAGAATAAACAATCATGTTGTGTGTCAGACCAAAGGAGAAGTTACCAGGCAGACAGGAATTCACTACCAAGAAGATAGCCCCTACAAGTGATGTAATGCATGATAACTAACGTAACATAATAAACTAAAACTAAAAAAAAAAAAAAAAAAAAAGATAGCCCCTAAAAAGGGTTTTATGCTTCAAAGGTCTGGATCCATTTAGAGAATGAAAGAAGCTTTGGAAAGGAGAACAGAATAGGTTTTAAGGAGTGTTATCTGGCAGGCTGATAGTTGTTGATTTTCTAGGACTGCAAATTTACCATGGGTGTCAGGACATGTCTGTATAGTGCAAGGACTATAGAAGGCTCTGATTAGGTAAGAAGTGCTACATTCCTGGGAGTCTAGGTGAGGGTCTCTCCGGTTAAACACAGTACAGTGGAAATGAAGCACACACTGGAGCAATTAACCTTCAATAGACTCTTCTGTTGGCCTTTAAGGACCTTATAAGTCCCCAGGGGTCTTGTAAAAGTCAAGTGAGGGAAAGAAATCTGTGAAATAAAATGCCTGATAATGAACTTTCAAGCAATCTTAACAGATGGAACCAGATTTAGCCTCATTTTGACCCCTATCTCCCAAAAAAGGAAGTCCACCAAGGCATAGTCTAAGAATCTCTTTTCATATCTCTGCACCCGCCTTCCCTTGTTGATCTCACAGATTTCCACAGCTTTAAATGCCATCTATATGTGGATGACTTCTATTTTTATATCCAATTAGTGAATGCACACACTCACACTGCATGTATTCCCTACAACCATATCTTCTACTTTTTCTTTATTGCATTTCTCATTGTTTGTTTTAACATGTTTGCTCTCTATCTTCCCAACTAGGTTGTGTATTAAGCAAGGCAGGAACCACATGTATTTTATTTATCAAATACATATCTTTTTTTCCCTAACCCAATGCCTGATACAGAGTACACAATTAATAAACACAATAAATGGATGTGTTGTTTCCCTAGAGTTATACACCAATCCATCTTTGAACTCTTCTTAAAATCTTTTCCTATATGTCATGCCATGCCTACTCTCTTTATTAATAATCCTGAAACAGAGGGGTCTCTGTGACCTTTACCCCATCACTTTCCACTCTTATCTCTGATGCACAGAGGGTGACCTCCTCCCATAAAAATGCAACAATGTTAATGCTCTAGGACTTACTTACCATTCAAAAAGATTTTCTTTTGCCTTATAAGTGGTCCATTTAAGGAAATAAAGGTTTACCATTGCTATTCAAATACGGAGTCAAATAGGTTTTCTGGGGCAGCAAAATTTACCAGAACCCAGTAGAGTGTGAAGAAGGGAGAGAACAGAAGCAATGAAAGGACAGAGGTCAAGACACTGAAAAAGAAGATATTTCTTGGTGCTTATCTGATGATTTTTTTTTCATTTTTAAATCATTTTACTGTTTATACCATAATCATATTAAAATCGGCAGAACTCCCATGACAGACAGGACAGAGACCTGTCATGCAAGGAAAAGTAGTGAAGGTTTCGTAAAGCTTGAGAGAAGTACCAGGGTTCCACAGGATAGCCGCAGAGATCTCAGACAACACAGTGCCACGGTGTCGGAGCAGGTGGGAACACAGGCTGCTACAGCAACTGCTGGCCTGAGGCCACTGCTGTTTCCTAAGGGGGATTTCCTAATATGCTTGGTAAGCAGATCACTCGAACAGAGGTACATGGAGTAGGGTACTGCTTCTGCCGAATAAATTCTACAGGATCCTGGACAGTTTGGACTGAAAGGGGACCCAATGGCAACAAGAAAGAAATGATTTAGGAGTATTCTCTGAACTACAAATCTGTTTCTAATAACCATTCATAAGATTAGATTCTTTTTTTGTAATACCTAGACTCCTCCATTTCCAAATGTTTCTAGACAGAGTTACAGTCTAAAATAAATCCTCTGGTTCTCAATCAATTAGAATCATTCCCCAACTATCACTTTGCCAACATCTGACTTAGGAACTACAGGGTACCCACAACCATAATTTGATTTCCCACCATTCTATTTCAGATTAGAATAAAACATCACAAAGAATAGGATTAATAAGAGCACTAGGAGGCTAGGGAATAAGAAGACCAGTGATGGGTAGTCTGGAATCTGCATGGAAGTAAGGATCTAGGGAGAAGTTTTCAGGTCCTATTTTCAGGGTCACAGAACTATCTTCCAAGCCACCAGGTAAAACAAAAGTTAATGCCCAGCATCTTCTACTTGGCTCTGCATGGTACTCTCAGCTTAAAATAGCTACGATAGATAACAAATGCCATGTCACTGCTAAGGTATTTAATAAAAAGAGTCTTCATCTGTGATTTGCCCATCTATGTCCAGCCAACTAAACTTTGCCTGAAGCAGAGAACATGCTAGTGGTTATTAGGCTGTTACTAATCCTTGTAGGCTTAGCTCATTAAAAATGATTTTGGAGCCTCTCAGTATAACAAGCATGACCTGTTGTCACTATTTCTATTTTTACTGCTTTGGGATATCACCTAGCAAGGCTGGATTGAATTATAGCAAGTGACTACAGCTAAGTGTGAGGGAATGTGAAGAACAGAGTCTTCCTAGGCTTTTGCTACATTCTCAAGAATAAGTGAGAAATGATGCTGAGGCCTTTAAAATCAGACCTGGATTTTCCAAAGGGAAGTTATTTAACCATTTTGAGCCCTGGTTCTCTTATTAGTAAAGTTGTAACAATATTACATATGCTGCAGAATTGTTAATAATTAGAAGAAACATATCTCTAACACAGAAGGCATTTGATAGGTGATTGATAAATGGTACTTGTTATTGCTCTCAGAAGCTTGCCAAAAAAATTAAATCCTCATTAAATCATATGAGTTTTTCCAATACATCCCCAATATTTCATTAAGGGCTTACAGATACAAGCATAGTAGCAGTCATTTTGATACCATAGAAAGAGACATAACTATATGGAAATAATGGTAATAATAAAGTGAGTCTCCTATGAATATTAGTAAAGCTTGCACCAGAATCAACCATGACTGCAAGTGAAGTGGAAGGAATTCTATTTCCATCTATAGTAGCATAGCCTGTAGCAAACAAATGAATGCTCACATGAAGAAAAAAATGGGAAAAAAAGATTAAAAAAAAATCTCTGAAAGCACTGAAAACTGCTGAGGCAACCAGGACTTAAGGGATCAAGATCCTAAAGAAAGGGGATACAGAGAGAGAGATGAGTGAGCAAGTGTCTCTTGGGGAATTTTCAAATTCTTAGTTCTGGGTAGAAGGCTAAGAATCTGGTCGGGGTGTAGTTGCTAAAAGGCAGAATAGCTGAAAGAGTTTTTGGTAATCTCACAGGACAGAAAAGACAAAAACATAGATTCCAGGATCACCAATATAGCAAGAACAGGGAGAGGCACAAGGCAAGCCTGAGCCACAGTCAAATTTTTTAAGATACACAAAGCAAATGGTTTAGTACTAAGTAGAATGCCACTTAAAAATATGGTGTTTTCAATAGTCTGACAGTGCCAGGAAGACAAAAGTAAGAGTGTATGACCCAGCAAAAAGGAGGGGTCCTATTGAACACCCCAGCCTCTCAGTTAAAATTCTTGGAGGGTTATATCCCCAAGAGTGGTAACAAACCAGTTGTATATTAATCTTAATAAAAACTGCAACACAGGTGATTCATGGCAATTCAGTTGTTGATCAAATGAAGACGACCTGACCCTAGCTTCCTAACAGAGAAGAGAGTGAACCCTTTCTGAGGTTAGATAAAAGCATCTAGAAACTTTGCAATTTTTCATATACAATAGGTTTTATTTTTTTTTAATTTTTAATTTTTTTTAAAGTGGGTTCCACACCCAACATGGGGCTTCAACTCACCACCCTGAGATTAAGAGTCACATGCTCTACCAACTGAGCCAGCCAGGCACCCCACAATCAGATTCGTTTAATGAAAGATGACAAGACATACCAAGAAACAAGACAAACAGAAAGCCCAGATGATATAAACAGACCTTTGGATTATCTAGATCAATACTATCCAATAGAACTTTCTGCAGTGATGGAAAAGTTCTATATGTGAGCTGTCCAATACTGCACACATATGGCTATTGGGTACCTGACCTGAAGAACTGAAATTTTAAAATTTTACTGTCACTAATTTATATTCACATTTAAATTTAAATAGCCATATGTACCTAATAACTACTCTATTGGACATCACAACTTTAACCACTAATAGAATGCATAATTCTAATGAATGCATGTATTAGATGCACTAATAGAATGCATAATTCTTTTTTTTTAGTGCTTACAAATACTCTTTTTTCTTTTTTTAGCTTATTTATTTACTTATTAAAATAATTTTATTGTTATGTTAATCACCATACATTACATCATTAGTTTTTGATGCATAATTCTAATCCATGCTTTAAAGAGAAAGGATAACAAAAATATTTGATTAATCCAGCAAAGGAGAAAAAAGCAACATAGAACAAATGAGGCAAACAGAGAGTATAATAGTATACACCCAAGTAGATCAGTAACTGTTAATTACAAAAAGAATCTATACTTTAATAGAAAAACAAAGATTGTCAGACAAGAAAAAAATTACTATGTGCTATTTAGGACCATCACACTTTCAATTATAGGAAGTTCTTTAAATACCACCTCTCCTATCCACTCTCCCTCCTTTCACTCTAGAACGCTCATTATGTTAAACAAATGTTCACCCCATCAGTTTATCCTCTATGTCTTAACCTTCTTTTCCCTAGTTTTCATTTTATTTATCTTCGCTGCATTTTGGTTTTCTCAACTCTTTCCCAGAGTTCAGTCATTCTCATTTTTACTATGACCCATCACTTAACACTTCCATCAAATTTTTAATTTCAATAATTTTATTTCTAAGAGTCATTTTCAATTATTTCTCAAATTCACGCATTCTAATATCAAATACCCTATTCTTTCCTTTTGATTTTTACTCCTTCTTTTGTCAATAATGTTAAGCATAGTTACTGTATAGTATTTCTCAGATTGTTGTATTTTCTCAAGTTCTTAAAGATCTGATTTTCTTCTTCACTATATCTAATTCATGGTGAATTATTTTCTTCTGTGATTTATAAGTTTTAGTCACTAACTCTTCTTGAGAGTCCCTTATTGCCCTGGACTGTTGGAAGTATTGCTACAAAGAGTTTTACTGCTACTGGACATCCTAGGATTTCACTGGTGTGAAAGATAAGCATTCATATCAAAATCCTAGGAAAAATGTCAAATGAGACTTCACATCTATATATGGAAAAATCTTGGAGCTTTGATTTATCAGGGGAACTTTTATTAGTTTTTAGTTTTAGTGCTTAGTTGTTCTAATTCTCTTTTCACTGAAAGAGAGCATTCCAAGTTCCTGACTTTATGCAGGGACTTCAGTTCTGACTTTCTGCCTCACACAAGCCAAAGCCTTGTCTTCTGTCCCCAAGAAATCTTTGACACTATAGCCTTTAGTTCCTAGGTGCTATATTCAGTCAGCAGCTCCCCTCCTTCAAGATACCAGAGCATCAGCTGGTAAGTTTATTGCTCTAGCTTTAACTTTCCTTTTCTTGAACCCAGTGACATATTACAAAAAAGTGTGGGTTTGCTTTTTAATCCACAATTTCTTTTTGGTTATTGAGAACACATATCTCTGCTTTGACTCAGCCCACCAGGCTCCTAGAACTACCTTCATGATTTCTACAGTATGCTTTCTCCTCTCTCTGCCTCTAGTCCTGAATTTGTTCACATGAGCTTGCTCCTATGCCATCTCAGATCTAGAAGCTTCATTAGCTTACACAATACTTCCTTTCATACCAATCTTATCTACATTTTTATAAATTTCTAAGGGAGAAAGAGAATCTCATTATAGTGTACATTGCTATCTAGGTTGTTTTGTTTTGTTTTGGGTTCCCGGTAATTCTTTCCTAATGTATAGAGATACAATTAACTTTCTATATTGATGTTTTGAGCCTTTGCTTAACTTATTAATTCTTGTAGTGATTTTACAGAATCTGTAGGATTTTCTACATGGGTAAACACATTGTCCAAAAATAAAGTTTTACTTCTTCCTTTCTAATCTGTATGTCTTTTTATTTTCTTTCTTTTTTTATCTTTTTTTTTTTTTTTGTCTTTTTATTTTCTTCCTTGCACTGGTTACAACCTCCAGTACAGTGATGAATAGAAAAGGCAAGCACCCTACTACCAAAGTAGCTTATCAGCTTCTCATGCCTTCTTATGTCTTCTAGATTTTCAAGGTGGGAGTCAAGCATTAGTTCATTATTTACTCTATTAAGCTCTTTAAATAATCTTTGAGAGCACTCACCCATGTAAGTTTCTGGTGCAGGACAAAGTATCACCGACTCATCCACCTTGTGAATATAATGGAGCAGAGAAGCAGCTTTCTCCCAAGAAATATCTTCCCTAATCCTCACCAGTTTATTTTGATCCTTTTATATTTATAAGTGACGGTTTCTTCTTTTCTTATTAATAGCCATGAAATTAGCTTTGGGTTATTTCTTTTGAGAATCTGAATATGGTTAATATCATATTTTTTTTTATCTAATAGCTATCTCTTTACACTTTAGTCCAAACTTCTGAAGTAATATCCTTTAAAGTGCTATTACATGAGCATCCTTGATTCATTTGTACAACTGTCCAGACACAATTGACCCAGTAAAATTTAAATGGTGGATCAATGTGATGGTCTGTCTTTACTCCTCAGTCAACTAGAAAGCTGAACACTGAGAATACTCAAAACCGTACTAATTGTTACCCTTATCAAATGTGATCTCTCACCTTGGCTGAACTCTCATTTAGTTTCAATCCTTTACTCATCTTCAGTCAGTCTGCAATCCCATATCAAATAATGACTATTCTATAATTTCTTCTAAAGCTCCTACTCAAAGCTTCCTGTTAAATCAAGAGAATCAAGCCCATCAAACATGATGTCTCTCAAAATTCTCCTTCCATGCACACATTCACATATATCTCCACTTAACTTTCTTTTAAGCTCCGAAGTTCAATGTCCCAACTCCTAAAGATGAACTCCTCCATCTATAAACTTTATCTTATTCCCTCTCTCCTTTGTGAGTCATTTTCTCCAATATCCTCTCCTGGATACCTTCAATCTCTCCACAGGCTTCTTTCCCACAGCTGGTAAAGATCCTCAATTGTCTCTCTCTTCCTAAAAATAAAAATGTCTCTTTTCTCTCAGAGTCTTCATCTAATGTCTGACCTCTCTTCTCCTCACTGAAGACATTTGAAAATATTATTTATTCTTCTTGGCTGTACTTTCCAATCATTTTTCAACCATATGTAGTTGGCTTCTACCAAACAATTTTATTAATATTGTTTTTTTCGATCAACAATAAACTCCTGGCTGTCAAACCCAATGGACAGTATACATTTCACAGGAACTCTCTGCTGCAAATGACACTATAGATTGTTCCTGCCTTCCTATTTCCTTCTTCCTAAATTCCCTATTTCCCTTTTTCCCCATGGCACCGTACTCTCAGGGTTCTCTAGTCTTGATCAATCACTCTAGTGTCTCCTAATATTTCCCAAGGTCTGGCTTCTACCCAGTACTCATCTTAAACAGCATACTTTCCTTGTTAGACCCCACCTAATATCTTTATTTAACTGAAACTTCATGAACCATGAATCCAATTCTTCAGCAATAGAGTTTTAAAACTCATACATTAACTTGCAGCTGGACATTGTCTTGTGGTCATCCCACAGGCCTCATTCTCTATATGTCCCATATCAAATTCATCATCTCCACTGGAAGTATCCCTACTCTATTCTCTGCTTCAGCTGGAGACACCATCATTCATCTATGATAGAAAGCTGGGAATCATTCTTCACTCCCCCTCTTCACATCTATGTATAATATAGTATGGTAATTTAGAGATTAGTACTGAATAGGTCTCTGCTTATAATGCGTTACCTACACCAGCAAGTTACTAGATGGCAAATTCATATGGTTCGACCTAGTTCTCAGTCTCTTTAAGGTTCTTTTTTTCCTCCATCTGTAAAATGGGGGAAAGTGTGATACACATTACACAGAGAATGGTTATGAAGATTAAATAAGGTAATGCATGCAAAACCCTCAGCCTCCCGCTTAATGTATAAGTGCTCAATATATATAGCTAGTTTTATCAAACTCAAGATCTATTTCCAAAATTATCATGAATTTATTTCCTCTATCTCATCACTATTTACTCATTTATTGACTTAGCAAATTTTTATTGTATAACCCTGTGTTCCAGGTACTAACATGGAAAGAAATTACCTCATTTAATTATTTTGAGAATTCATGATGAACAAAGTAGATATGGCCCCTGCTCTAGTGGTACTTTCAGAATGGAGGGGAAGACACACTGTTACAAAGTAATTCAGTGAAGTCATAAAAAGTCAGCACATCATAGGCCCCCAGAGGAAAGAAATGTCGAAGAAACTCCTGGCAGAGTAAGCCATCTAAACCACAGATATCACAATGTCACTGTGCAAACTATTCTATGGGTCTTCATTGCCTTCAGGGTAAAGTTAAATTCCCTAAAATGACAGATTTCCCACTTCATCTGTTAGCATTCTTTCTCTCTTTCATTTATGTCTTAACAATACTGAACTATTTATATTTCTCTATACAGGCCATGCTTTTTAATGTTTTAATGTTTTTGCTCTTGCAGCCCCTGAAATGTCCTTCACCCTCTCTCTGCCTTGGTAACTCTTTATACCAGCTGGGATTCAAAGAAAAGAAAGTCAACTCATACTAGTTTAAGAAAAAAGAGAAACTTATATGGATACTGGGGTGTCTCATGAAACAGAACAGGGAAGTAGCTGCACATAAACTGTGGGCAACAAGAGAGCCAGAGCCTTGAATGCTGGGAGGATGCACTCTCTCCAGAGTTTGTCTGTGCCTCAACTTATGTGTGTCAATGCAATGTCAAAGTTATTATGGTTGTTTTCCTCTAACAAAAGGCAGAAAACAAAGTAGCTGACAGTTCTCCAGTTTCACTGGGTCTGGTGTTGAAAAATCCTAGGGAGGGACACTGATCAACCCAGCATGTTTACGGTGACCACTTGTGAATCAAAAATGTTTAGCCTAGGAATGCAGAGTAATAGTTTACTGAATGGCTGCTCTCAACATAACCATGTGGATATGGGAGGGAAGATTTAAAAATGCATTGAATAGAATACATTCCTACTGTTCCTTTATGTCTTAGCTCAGGTGGCCCTCCTCCAGGACTCACTCCAGATCTTATTGGGTTGGATGCTTGCATTCCATGCGCTCTTACTGCCCCACCCATATGCCTCATTGTCTCATACTGTCATTACATTTTTCAATGATCTGTTTCTGTGTCGATCTCCCAAGAACTCAGTGAGGACAAGTGTGTATCACCTTCAGTTTTATACCCCAAACTCTGAAGATACAAAAACAAAGCAATAATGAAGGTATAAATTTACTGGAGATTTCTGGAAAAATGAGTAGATGATTACTTCAGCTGACATGTGGACTTTATTTCTAAAACTCTAGATGTAAAAAGTCATCATTTCAAACTTTCTCTGGGCTCAATTTACATTCATCCTTTTACAGAGCAAAATCAAGTGACTAATTAGAGAATTCCAAATTTTATTACATTGTTAGTTTCTCTTAGAAGTAATTATTAAAAGATAATCTATATATTTGATTACGTATATTTAAAATCACTTAAGTTACCCAATATTATGCAGAAAAGCATGTGAAAGCCACACAAATCCCTAATATGCTTAAGGACTTTCCAAACCCAGCTCATTTGATAGCCTGTTGAAAAATAAGTTAAATAAAACCCCAATTCATTGATAGAGGCAGCCTCTATCCTCCCCCGAAAAGCAGGAAAAGGTAGTATTTTTCTCATCACCATCAAGGAATATATCGAATATGTGCAAAAAAATGAACAAAAGGTAAAACAGCAAGGAGGAACTTGGTAAAAATTGGCAAAACAATGTTCTGCTCTCCCTCTGCTGGCTCCTGGGCATATTGCTCTTCAAAGATCTGCCCAAAGGCCTAATGAGGGTTCTCTCATATAATCCCTAAAAATATTTAGAACTGTTCATATTGTTCAACTAAATAAGCCCTCTCAGCCCAAAATATCCCCACCAAAACCATCAGTACTCACTTCTCTCATTAATAATGGCCAATATAGAAAACATGTAGACTCGAAAGGCTTGACTCCTAATTTTCCAAGAGAGTAATTCAAGAGAGTTATATGTAATATTATATTTTCTGGTTTTCTAAGAATATGATTCTTACTCATAGATTGTGGTGTAGGCTGATAAAGCAGGGGAAACTGCATTTTGAGTTAGATGACATGGGTAGGAGTCTTGGCTTTCCCTATCACTTACTGGTTGTGTAACCTTTACTAATTGTCACTTATGTATTGCTTGTATAATATTACTATTTCTGGAGCTGAGTTTTATCAACCTCTAAATAAAGAAGCTGTGCAACAGGATTGTTGGATCCTTTTCCAGTTCTAATATTTTATGATTCCAAGTGCTGTTGAATTACAAAATTTTAATGATTTATTTCTGCTTTTTCTTTATACCATTTGGGTCATTCTCAGACATAAGCAAAATGGTCGAAACTGTTTCTGTGATCATCAGCTTCCTTCCTTGATGTAGTGCCAAACACACTGTGGACATGCAAACGAATCTTAATTGATACAATAATGATTATAAAGGCAATGAAGAGCCCAGGGATTTTAATTTGAGCCAAATTCTCTCCTGGTTATATGGCTAGTATTTTGAGTAGCAGCTGTGAACAGATCTGCATTTCCTTCCCCCACACCACCCCCACAACAGTCTGAAAGCTTTGCTTCAAATGAGAAAAATCAGAAGCTAAAAATGCAGCTTCAATCTGTCCTACTGTCCAGTCGTTAAATTCCCTATATCGCATTTCTTTAAATCAAATGACTCTTAAATATTGTTGCAAGGAAAGAGGGTACAAAGTGGTGAGAGGAAAGTCAGAAGATACAGGTTCAAATAACAACAAATAATAACTCAGGTTAATATCCATCTTTCAAGATTAGAACATAGCATGTCACGAATGATAGAACATATGTGAGCTGATCACTCCAGTGTTTCCAGATATAATTAGAGGTTCATAAATAGTAGCAAGAGTAATTATAGCTACCAGTTACTGAGGGCTTACTGTGTGCCAGGTACTTTCTATATGTGTGTGTGTGTGTATTAATGAGATATATGCATATATATGTGAAGGGTACTGTGATATTGTGATACTGTAATTTATAACAAGAAATTTATATTTGGTCTTGGTCTCCTTTCCTAGCAGGAATTTAAAACACTTGGAATTTCCTAAGTGGTCAGTGTGATAAAAGTGTCTTTTGTGATTCATAACAAGCCCCTTAAACCACACCATAGTTTATGTTAATGAAGGGACTATTGAAAAGCCACAAAGGTTGGAGGAAAATGGGGCTGGAGATTAAGCTAATCACCGGTGGCCAATGATTTAATCAATGATATCTACTTAATGAAGCCTCCCTAAAAACCCAAAAGCACAAGGTTCAGAAAATTTCCCAGGTTGGTGAACAGATGTAAGGTTCTAGGAAAGTGGTGTACCCCAGAGAGGGCATGGAAGGTCTCTGTGCCTCTTCCTACATACCTTGTCCTATGCATCTCTTACCTAGTGCTTCCTGTTATACCGTTTTCTAATAAACTGGCAATCTATTAAGTAAAATGTTTTCCTGAGTTCTGTGAGCTACTCTAGCAAATTAATCGAACCTGATTTATAGCCAGTGGATCAGAAACACTTATGATTAACATCTGAAGTGGGGAAGGGGCAGTCTTGTAGGACTGAACCCTTAACCAGTGGGACCTGACATTATCTCCCAGCTGGTGTCACAGAACTGCTGTAACTATTAGTACTGTTGCAGTACTGTGTCTACAATACCTCAAACTTAGTCACCAACAGAAATCACAGATTTTTTTGTATCAAATTAAAGTTGTAACAGATATCTTGAAATATTATTTATATTCATAACTACTTTGAAATGATGGTCGTTATTAGATTTGGTACTAGACTATGATATTTTATGCAGTTTTTAAACATATCTGCTAATTTTTTTATATTCCTCCCATCAAGAGGTAGGAGCTATGTTCCCACCTCTTAAATCTGGACCAAGCTCAATGACTTGCATATAACCAACAGAATGAGGTGCAAGTGAAATTCATGACTCCAGGGGATAAGTCATAAAAGGCTAAGCAATTTTCACCTTGCTGGAACACAAGCACTGGGAGCTCTGAGCCATGTAATAAATCCAGGTACCCTATGGTTACTACTCTATGAGGAAGACCAAACAAGCCTAAGCAGAGATACCTGAAAGACAGAGCGAGCAAGTTGACCAGCCTCCAACTATTCTTGTTTTGATTGGTAGAAATGTGTGTATTACAGTCTCTCTACTCTGGCAGATGGGAACACAAACTATTCCCAGCCCTGTGCAAGCATCAGAAAGGGTTTGGCCTACTGCTTTTTGGTGCCAGGTCTCATGGAGTTTCAGTCTTCATTGCACAGATCAATACTCAGCCAAAGGACAAGGGGAAAGCTACACCTGGGCAGACAGACCTCTCTCGGTGCCACTTCCTCCTCTCTGATATCTTCTCAATGGCTTCCCTCAATTCCCATCTGTCCCCTCCATTCAGTGAAACCACTGGTCTCTGTTAAACTCCCTCCCTGTTCTGCCCTCCAGGCAGTAGGCTGGAGTCATTGTAGGACTTACCTTATTTCTCTTCTCTCAAGGATCACAATTCTGTATTGTCTGTTGCCCAATGTCTGAAAACAGTCACTTCATATATTATGCCCAATTTTCTAGTTGTATCCAGGGGGAAGGCAATTCTGCACAAGCAGAAGTTCAAATATAACTGTTAAACCTTACATAAAAAACTTTATTATGCTATCTGATCTTAAATTCATACTCAAAAGACAAAAAAAAAGCCCCTCATACTGTATTATTAATAGCAAATATTCTAAAAAATGTTATGGTAGCTGTTACCATCTCTAACTTCCTATTCTTTACCTGGGCATATTCTGGCTTCTTCATTGAAAGGGTTCTTATCATACTATCTATGAGCACCGTTATTACTATAGCTAAAGATTACACTTAAGTTCTTTTCTTACCTGACCTTCTACAGCTGTGCTATCCAATGTGGTAGCCACTAGCCACATGTAGCTACTGAGTACCTGAATTGTCGCTAGTTCAAATTAAGAGGTGCTAAAGGTATGAAAGGCCACCAGCTTTCTCGGACTTTGTATGAAAAAAGAATATAACATACCTTATTAATTTTATATGAATTATATGTTTAAATGTTTTAGATATAATGGGTTAAACAAAATAGAGTTCTAAAATTAATTTCACCTGCTTCTTTTTACCTTTGTGACACTGCAACTAGAAAACGTGACTCGCATTATACTTCTAATGACCAGTACTGCTTTATAGCAACCTCTTGTACTAATAAAACCCCTGCTTTCAACTCTCTCCTTCCACGGTTTTTGGGACTCTGCTCTTCCCTAGTTTTCCGGCTACCTCACTGCTCCTCAGACCTCTCTTCTGAGACCTAAAACTATTGTTCTCAAAATTTGGCATGCTGCAAGATCACCTAATTGCTTGCCAAAAATGCAGATTCTCAGAGTTTATCTGTAGAGATTCTAATCTAATCTGGTACAAACATTTCTTATTAAGATTCTCTATTTTCTTCTCATCTCCTGTTTTTTCCCAACTGCTTACTGCGCATCTTGGGGATGTCTCAAACTTATCTAACATTTAATTCTTTGTCTCTATTTTCCCTAACCCTTTGTCCTCCTAGTTATCCGAGCTAGAACCCTAAAATCGTTCTCTCCTTCTACCTCACATCTATATCTAATCAGTTATAAAATCCAACTGACTCTAATTGCTTAACCTCTATCCTCTTTATGCTTTCTTAAATCCCTTACTTCAGGATTTCTCAATCTTGGCACTACTAATATCACAACAGTTCTTTGTTGTGAGGGATGGTCTTGTGCTTTGTAGGATGTTTAGAAGTTTCCCTATCCTTACCCCAGTAGTTATCAGTAGCACCCCCTACTTTGAACAACCAAAATTCTCTCCAAACATTACCAAATGTCTTGGGGGGGGTGGGGAAATCACCTCTAACCCCATAGAGCCACTGCCTTAGTTGATTGAGGTCCTCATTATTAATCACCTGCATTAGGGCAAGAGATTCCACCTGGCCCTCCTGCCCAGAAGTGGACCTCTTTCCTATTTTCCACTCTCCTTATAGTTTTACAGTTTTCCTCAGTATAAAATCTAGTATTTCTAATATGCCACAAAAAGGGTACTATCTGTCTACTTACCTCTCCAGCTTCCCACTCCAACTATACTGAATTCCTTGCAGTTTCCTTAAGGATGGAAGAAAGAAGTGTTAGTCAGAAGAAGTGTTAAGTACACTAGTAGCTTATGAGATAAATGCAAAACTCCTAGGATGTTTTATATATAGAGTATGAGTAACTATGTACTTTGTGAAACATAGGCAGAATTGTGTTAAATATACATAGTAAGTTAGTAAACTATAAGGCATGCCAAAGTTAAATAAAAAATATGGAAGAGGGTCATTTATAGTCAAAAAGGGATAGAAAAACTAAGGTATGAATAACTGTGCCATCTCTGGGCTGAAAGTTTGGTCAGCCCTAAATTAGCTACCCATGACACCTCATATAGTCTCATATATATATATGCTCTATCCAAGAAATGCAAATAAAATCAGTGGTCTGTTCATCAAACTAACTACTAGGCTCTGGTTGTGGCCAGGCAAGTTTCCCTGCATAGCCAATAGAACAGGGTGTGCCACTGGCCCAAAGCACTTTCCACCTGTGGGCCTCCTTGCTATAACCACAACTCTAGTCCTTATAAGCATATCATCAGTGGAAAAGGCTGATGTGGCAGACAGAACATATGAATATTACATAACTCATGATTTAGGTGACGTTGTCCTTCCACTTGCTTGCACCCTATCCTAAGTATCAACTTACTCCAATTATTTCCCTTGCTTCTCACTGGGTATTTAAATTGATTCAATAAACCAGGTTATTCAAGCATCTTAATTTGGTCTGTGAGCCTTCTGTTTCATTACCTCTAGGATAGCTTAACTAGTAGTATACTTGGAGGCCACCAGTGTATCCAGTTATTTTTTCATATGACAGCTCAATTCAAGCATTAATCTCCCCCCTGAATGCCCAGGCTTTCATGCCTCTCATTTTATCCTGCTCATATCCTTGTGTTTCTATTATGGCATTTATCACACCACACTGTTTACTCCTCCATCTCTCACTAGTCTGTGAATTCTTTCAAAGCAGGGATAAATTTTATTTTTTGTTTTATTGTTTCTTAGCAAAGTACCAACCACAAAGTAACAAAAGAACGACTGAATGTGACCTCCTGCAGACACAGCTGAGGGGATTGTCCCTTGTTTTTGCCTTTCTCCCATTCCCTAGTTCTAAGACTGACTTGATTTTAGTGAGCAGCAAAACCCTGCCTGGTTGCAGAGCAGAATGGAAGTGGCCGGAAGGACCACAGATAGGCTCACTATATTAAAACAACCTACAGTGGTGTGTTTCATATTACTAGCAAGCTGGGGTGTTGGTATGCCTTATTTCCCCATCTCACATTTTTCACTTGGCTGGTCAAAAAAACAATAGTTTAGGTGTCCCCCCCACACACCTGAAAATTGTTGAAGGCTGAGACCCTTCGGTCTAAGAGATCACAAGCTCTCAAAGACTCTAGACGAATAAAATCCACTTTAAAAACTAAGCACCTAAACTGTGGCAGAAAATAAGGATACAAGAAATACACTGTGTCTTCCCTCAAAATTTACAAGCATCTTCCTGGAGCCTACATTTTACTTGAAGTAATAAACACAGCTATTTGTATAGTTTAAAATAAAAGAGATGCATTTTGGAATATATTTTGCTTGAACAAAAGAAATCACATAAAACGTGAGACCATAAAGAAACGGTCTGTTCTAGAGCTTCTTGTAACTCATTCACTTCTCCAGAGATAAGAGGAGTGGGGTGCAAAAATTTGGCCACCCGCACAGGCGCAGAGATTTGCGAACACAATCTAAGTCAGCTGAACCTGTATCTTGTAAGAAATGGCCCCAGGGAGCGCCCAATTCCCTAACCTCAGAACAGACAGCAAAATTGAAGTAGCTTCTGAAACAACCATTGCCTCACGTTGCATCTTCCGCCAATTAACGCCGCCCCGCCCTTTCGGCTCGGGAGGCCGACCAGGTTTAGATCGCTCTAGGCTTCTCCTGGACGTCTCTTTATGGTAACGCTGAGCCTCTCTAGCCCTCATCCGCCGTCCTCTCAGTGGTAGCGCGGGGAGGAGAGGAAACGCTCTCAGCCAAGTCCGCCGTACGTGGATGCGGGTGCAACCCAAACTCCGCAGAGGAGAGCGCGAGCTAAGGTGGGAGGGACCGGGGGGAGGCTCTGGGAAGGGCGCGAGTGTGGAGACAGGTCCTTGGGTGAGAGGGGGAGCCAGGACCGGTTCACGGAGGTCTCTAAGGAGAGGTGGGAGAGGAGGCCCAGACACGTGAGAGGGACTCTCAGCTGCTGGCTGGGGCCTCCAGCAGCCTGCCACCCCGCAGTCCTCGGCCTCCTCCAGTTCATCTGCGGGCCCCCTGTCAGGACCCAGCACAGTTTCTGTCGCATCTGTGTCCTCCTTGGGTTGTCGCCTCTTTTCGGGAGACCTGCAGCCCTCAAAGCTATGATTTAGGCTTGTACCGCTTACAAGAGGGTGATTATGGCCTTGGACCTAGTCCGTAGCCTATATCGCTCCAGTTTCGTTTTTTTTTTTTTTTTTAATTTTTTAATGAGCATCCTCCCAGCTCTAGCTGTTTGGTTGAGGCTAGAGGCCGATCAGTATTCATTTTTTTCCATCCCAGTAGGATGAACATAGTAAATGATCCTTGGACATAGCTGGTAGCTTGAAACATTACGATGTGGCTGTCAGCTAGGGGCGTTACGGTTGTGACCACCATGCTGTTGGGGTTGGAATAATTGCAGCCTCCTGTGGACCTAGTCACCCTGATTTGGAGAGATTGATCCTCCTTGGTGTGAGGTTGTGGCAGTTTCCGAACGTGTATTCAAAACACGTTGTTAGTACTAAGTGCTAGTATGGAAGCTAGAGAAGCCACAGCTGTAAAACAGGAACTAGGTGGTTTCTTGTCCTCACAGAGCTTAATATATTATTGAAAAACTAACAACAAAAACCTGTGATGGTGCTATGAAAAGGGAAGTCCCTAAGTTCCTCTTTTGCCTTAGGTGATGCGGAAAATAAAACCATATAGCTCCTGCTTTCCCACAGCTGAGAATAAAGAAAAAGTTTTAATGCACTGTTAAATTGTTCTGCAGACACAGAGGAAGAAGGACCTATAATAATAGTATCTGGGTAAGGCACACCAGATAGGTGAAGACACTGAAAAATAAGCATTGCCTGGCACAGAAAGGGCCATGGGCTTTCCAAGCAGGAGGTCAATATAAAGACTTAAAGTGTGAAAGACCTTTGCAGGGAGTGTAGTTTGGCCTGGGGTATGTGGCATTTGAACAAGTAATGCCATGTTAGAGAGTCCAGACTCTTATTTTTTAGGAAGAGATGAAAGTATTTTCAACAGAATGATAGAGCTCAGTTTCACAATCACTTAACAACCTTAGTGTTAGGTATTGTTTGACAGTTTGGGCCACATCCAGAATCAGGTAGAATAAAGAGAACTTTGCTCATTCTCTTGGTCTGGAAACAATCTCTCCACTTGTTGAAATCCCACTTCAGTTCTCTTTGGCCTTTAAGGACTAGAGGACTGGAGACAAATTACAAATTTGGAAGCCTGAAGGGTTTGCTAACTTGTTCCCCAAATGATCTAAAAGTATGCTAGACAAAGCATTAAAGAATCTGAGGGGAGTACATTAGGTAAACCTAGAGTAAATCATTAGGGCCTAATTAAGAGGGATTCTTCATATGAAGTAAAATTAGTTTTTGTGGTTTTTTTTTTTCCATTAAGCAAGAACTTGAATGTTATAACAGGCTCTGTGCTAGGTTTGTTAAATAGAGCTCTAAGTTTCAGTTTCATCATCTGTAAATGGGGATGATAGTACTTCACTGTTAAGATTAATGAGATGATGTTTGTTCTTAGTACTGTACCTGGCACTTACTAACTACAGGCACTTTAACTAAATATTTTAAATGGTACTATTGACTGTGTTTTGGTTTTAAGTTCTTTACTTTTCTTGTTGGACCTGACTCTTAAGGATTAAAGACTATCTCATTTGGCTCTTTAATCCTTCTGTTAGTGTCCATTCACTTGTAGTGTGAGTAGTTAGTATTTGAAGATAATGGGTACAAAAAGTTGACAGTTTCAAGAGGCATGACTTGTATACCTATGACCAAAACTGCTGATTTATAAAGTGCAGATGATTTTTTTCATTAAAAGATAATCTGGGAAAATGCCTTGTAAATTTCTAAGACCCCCCCCCCCCAAAGAAAAAAGGCATTCGTCATGAAAGGGAAAGACTCTTAACCTAAAAATTCAGTAAATTTCTTGTTTGGCTAAATTTCCTCCTAATGCTACTTTTTCCCACTAATTAGCACACTGGAAAAGCTGTATTAAAGGAAACCATATTGGAAAATATTTTGGGACATTTCCCTCTAAATTTTAGGAAGAAGAAAAAAATTCTCCTTGAGTAATCCCTACCTTCATCTACTGTTTTGTTAGTGGCAGTGATGGCTGTGTTGTCCGGCTTTAATTCCTGTAGGAGCCCTGCGGTAATGTCCTAGACCTTGTGTTATTAGGAAAGCTTGCTAGTGTCATTTCCTTGTGTGAGCTTCCTCAGCTACATCTAGCCTGCCTACCTCAGAGTTTGATAATGGATAGCAAGTGATAATGCTTGAAAGCTAATTCCATAGAATCTAAATGTATAAATTTTTTTTTAAGATTTTTATTATACGAGAGAGTGAGAGAAGGTGTGCACAAGCGAGGGGAGGGGCAGAGGCAGAGGGAGAAGCAGACTCCTCTCTGAGCAGGGAGCCTGACCGTGGACTCAATCCCAGGACCCTGAGATCATGACCTGAGCCCAAGGCAGACGCTTAACCCACTGAGCTACCCAGGCGCCCCTACATGTATAAATTTTAAATAATTAAAAACAAAAATTCATAGATACAGAGAACAAATTGGTGGTTGCCAGGGTGGGGGTTGGACAAAATGGCTGAAAGGAGTCAAAAGGTACAAACTTCCACTTATAAAATAAGTAATAGGGATGTAATGTACAACATGGTGACAATAGTTAACACTGTTGCATATTTGAAAGTTGCTAAGGAAGTAAATCTTAAAAGTTCTCATCACAAGAAAAAATTGTAACCATGTGGTGATGGATGTTAACTAGACTCATTATAATCTTTCACAATGTATACCGAATGTCAAATCATTACCTTGTACACCTGAAACTAATGTTATATGTAAATTATACCTCAATTAAAAAAACTTGTTTCTTGAGCTTGCAGTGTTCAAATCATACAAGGAGCAAATAATTTTGTTTACTGCCTAAGGTGGTAGAAGTAAAAGAAGGGGTCTAATCTATCTACACTTATTTCATTGTCTTTTGACTCTTCTAGTAGTGCTATAAGAATATTATATGTTAATTTTAGAATCACAAAATGTACTATATGCAGGCACTGAATAAAATGTTGGCAACCCTAAAACAAAAGAAAGCCCAAGATGCAAAAAATTTTTAGGGATTTTTCAAATAAAAAAAATCCAGAGTTAGTAAAGAGAGACTTTATTTGAAAGGGTTATGGCAATAAGGGAAAAGGAACTATTGCAATGGAGGGAATTCTCTGACCAAAAGATCTACCAGCATCTCAAGGGAGGAGTAAAGGATGCTAGAACAGACTCCTTGATTTGATTGTAGATTCCAGAGTGTTTTACCCTGAGGCCAGCCTGCTCCCTGGAGGAGTTGTGGGCTCTGGCTGAGGGTGGGCCAAAGTTCTGGAACCTGGGGGGAAGGAGAGAAACGTAAAATCCAGCTAACGGACATTTTTGTTCCAGTTGGTCACTTTTGACCATGCAGTTAAGATTCACAAATTTATAGGGGTGCCTTGGTGGCTCAGTCGGTTGAGGGACAGACTCTTGGTTTCTGCTCAGGTCATGATCTCTGGGTTGTGAGATTGAGCCTGGAGCTCCACGTTGGCATCCCCGCTCAGTGGGGAGTCGGTTTCCCCACTCCCTCTGTTCCTACCCCCACTGGCCTGTGTATATTCACCTGTGCACGCTAGCCCTCTATCTCCCTCCCCCCCTCAAATAAATAAGTAAATCTTTAAGAAAGATTCACAAATGTATAAAAGAGGCAAAGAATAGGAATTTGGAGAGCCTTTGTCTTTCCTAGTCGTAGGTAAACAAGGGGTTATCCTCAGAGTCTTGTAGAAGCCATTAGGAGAGGAATGGGAGGATTTTTTTTAATCATGACTCTTAAAGAACCAGGAAAAATTCAGCTTCTCAAAAGGCATTTTTGCTATTTGAAATGGAAAATAAGTTTACAAATAAAATTCATCCAGACCTCTACAGGAAGGCCTTAGGAGACTCGGTGACCCCTCAGAAATTAAGTGCTAGTATTTGTAAATCCTACTTCACTAGGTGTAGTTTAAAAGTCCTTGAAGACCTGGATCTGATTTGTATCATAGTAAAATCTTCCCAAAGGTGGGGCAAAAGAATTAAATCAGGTCTAAATGAACACATTTAAGGTTTTTCATTTGTTACTGGTTTTCATCTTATCCATTTGAAAGCAGTAGTTTTTTTTTTCTTCCACAATGAATACTAGATATTATACTGGTTAAAGTGATTGGCTAGAGCAAATAATCTCTTCCTATGTCTAAAAGAATATTCCACACACTCATACACAAAGTTCCACAAAAAAAGGGGGCAGAATTAAAATCATGACTGTCACACAAATATAAGATTATGAACACACAGCTTTTGTTTCCTTTACTAATGAGGGAACCGGGATGATGTTATAACCAGTTCAAATGATAAAAGAACAAGACATATTTATTGATCAGGAATATTAAAATAAATGAGCACATGGAGGCAAAATGGTCTTCTACAGTAGGCCAGGGAGTCCACTGAACCTCCACTAGACAGAAGTTACAAGAATCTAGACAAGAATTGTATTTGCATTGCTAACCATTATCTATAGTTGTCAGCTGTAAACTAGCAATGGAAGACACAGAACTCTCATAATCAGAAGTGAAAACCTTAACAGCTGTGCTTTCAACAATGCATAGTGCTCTATACATCTGTTTTATCAAATTTATGACTCCCTTCCCCTCATAATCTTCCTTAAATGTCAGACTTCCTGGAAGGCAAGTTCATGTTTGAGTGCGTATTTTCCTTTTTTTTTTTAATATGCTTTATAAATACATACGATGCTTGGTTAATGTTCTCTTAACTGAATTACCTAAAGCAGTGGATCTCAAACTAATATGCTTACATATCACTGGAGATTTTGTTTTTCTTTTTTAAAAATGTGGATCCTGATTCAATAGGTCTAGGGTCCTTACTGAGATTCCTCTTTTCTAACAAGTTCCCAGCTGATGCCAGTACTGGTTCGTGGACAGGGAATGGTAGGGCATTCTGACTGTTAATTGAGGAAGGTTCTAGATTGATCATTACATCATTGCATGGAGAAGATTGCATCCTGTAGGTGAAGGGAGCAACATGAAACTACTGGACTGTCACTTGAAAAAAAATATTAATCGTGGGCCACATTGCCAGAACACAGACCAAAGCTAGCAAAAGAAACAGTTGCTGGGAAACAGATCCAAAGAGCTCTACGGTAGAACTTTAGGGAAGGAAGAAAGAAATAAGGACATTGAGTAATACAACAGGGGAGGAGCAACCAGAGGCTGTAATTTTTAGAAGGCAGTCAGTAACCACTTACGATCACTGGCTGAAATTTTGTGCTCCTTGAGCTAGCCTGACTTTTCTTTAGCCCTGCATTAGCCATGCATGAATAAACTGCCTAATAGTAGATCAGGAAACAAACTTATGTAAGACTTTAAGCAATAAAACTTCATGAACACAGGTGTGTACATTTTTACTATGACAGTTTTAAATGATTTGGTACCGTTGTGCCATTGAGTTTTAATGTGTAAAGTTTATTTTTTTACTGTAACTGGCAGGTAGTTTATCTTCTGTTAGGACATTTTAATTTTAAAACAGAGCAGGTCCTATAATTTATTAATGGGGAGTTCAGCTTTCTTTTAGCAACAAGTAAGAAGTGGGGCATAATGTGAATCTGGTACCAAAGAAACATCTCTACTTACTGGAAGATGCAAAAAATGTATAGTAAATGAGATTGCCAAATTTAGCAAATAAAATATAGGATGCCCAGTTAAATTTGAATTTCAGACAAATAACAGATTACTTTTTAGCAGTATTTGGGATACAGTTAAAATATATGCATTATCTAAGATTCATATTTAACTAAGCCTACTGTATTTTATCTGGCAACTCTAATAGTAAATCTACCCTAACAGTGACACCTGAGGGATGGCTGCTTACAAAATGGTATTGTGCAGCAGTTTAATTCCTTCAAGTGTTCCTCCAAAAGTTAGAGTACTCAAAAGTGTGCCAGGAGCTCAAAATAGTTGGAAGCATCTGTTTGCCAGAAGATGTTTTCAGGGACTGATAGGGTCATGGCTAAGTTGAATTAAAAACACATTTAACACTATACTCCCCAACTAGGAGTTCAGGTTCATAGTGGTTTAAGGTTAATAAAAGAATTTATGCTATTATGGAAGATGTCCAAGCAAATACTATCAGAAAAAAGTGATTTAATAGGAGTTTAATCATATTTCCAAGTTTCTAAGGGAGATCACCTAAGTACACTGGCACAACTTAGAGTGTTGCTAATAAACTCTCATGAACTATGTAGTAATTTAGACAAGATAAAAGGAAAGTAAACACATGAACAATTGCTTACTTGGTCTTTAGAGATTGCACTAAGTATTCCAGTGATATTCCACTCTACATTCACTGGAGTATTTTTTTTTTTTTAAGATTATTTATTTATTTGACAGACACAGCGAGAGAGGGAACACAAGCAGGGTGAGTGGGAGAGGGAGAAGCAGGCTTCCCGCGGAGCAGGGAGCCGCATGAGGGGCTCAATCCCAGGACCGTGGGATCATGACCTGAGCTGAAGGCAAACCCTTAACAACTGAGCCACCCAGGTGCCCCTGTAATATTTTTTATAGTTTTATTTTTTATTTTCATTTTGTTTAAATTTTAGTGAACGTAGAGCGCAGTATCAGTTTCTGGAGTAGAATTCAGTGCGTCATCACTTACGTACAACACCCAGTGTTCATCACAACAAGTGCCCTCCTTAATACCCGTCACCCATCTAGCCCATCCCCCACCCACCTCCTTCCATCAACCCTCAGCTTGTTCTCTACCATTAAGAATCTCTTATGGCTTGTTTCCCTCTCCCTTTTTCTTCTTTCCCCCCTTCCCATATGTTCATCTGTTTTCTTAAATTCCACATATGAGTGAGATCATATGATATTTGTCTTTCTCTGACTTTTTTCACTTAGCATAGTACACTGTAGCTCCATCCATGTCATTGCAAATGGCAAGATTTCATTCTTTTTAATGGCTGTCAATTGTTTATCATGTATTGTCTATTTATTGTCTGTATCTTGCTTTTTGAAATGTCTAAGTCTTTTGCCAATGTTAATGGTTTCTCTTTCTGTTTTTGAGTTGTAGTTTTTTTAATCTGGATGAAAGGATTTGGCTGATAAATACTGTTTGCATATTTTCTCAGTATATGGCTTTCCTATTAATATTTGAAATTTTGACTTATGAATAAAAATAGTCTTTATGAAACGTAATTATCATCATTTTTTCTGTATGGTAATTGCTGTGTCCTGAGAAATCTTTGCCTACACAACATCATAAATATGGTCTCCAGTGTTTTCTCCAGAAGTCTTTAGTTTTAGCTTTAGTGTTGAAGACTATGAACTATCTTGATTTTCATCTGTAGTGTATGATACTGGCCAGCATTCATTTTTCTCATATGGATATCCACTTACTTCAAAACCACTGTCAAAAAAACTTCCTTTTCCTGTAGGATTGGCTTTGTACCTTTACTAGAAATCACTTGTGCATATAAATGGGGGTATATCTCTTGGGTTTATATTTAATTCCATACCATCCTGATTAGAGTAAGTCCATTCTGATTGGAATGGAAGGCCTTCTAGCTTTGTTCTTTTCTGTGATTGTTTTGGATATAGAAAGTCCCTTTGCATTTCTATGTAATTTTTAGGTAAAGCTTATTTATGATTATGATTGCATTGAATCTATAAATTTAAGGAGAACATTTAACCAATTTTGTGTCTTCCGATATATGAACATGGGGTATCTCCCCATTTATTTTGGTCTTTTAAAATATCAACAAATTTTGTAGAAAAAATTGTGTACAGATCTTCCATGTTTTGTTAAAATTATTCCTAAGTATTTCATGTTTCTTTTTTTTTAAAGATTTTATTCATTTATTTGAGAGAGAGAATGAGAGAGAGCACGAGAGGAAAGAGGGTCAGAGGGAGAAGCGGACTCCCTGCTGAGCAGGGAGCCGGATGTGGGACTCCATCCAGGGACTCCAGGATCATGACCTGAGCCGAAGGCAGTTGCTTAACCAACTGAGCCACCCAGGCGCCCTTCATGTTTCTTTAATGACACTTTCAGTGGTTGTGATTTTTTTTGTATATATTGCTGGATTCTGTGTACTAAATTATTTTTCATGAATTTTTGCCTATGTTCACGAGGAATTTTTTTTTCCTGTTTTGGAATGCCCTTGGTTTTGTATCAAGGTAATGCTTGCCTTAAATAAGTTGAGAATGAAAAAAAAAAAAGATAAAAGGTAAGTAAGGAACAGATGCCCCAGTAGCCAAGGAAGAGAATTCCCTAATGGGTAAAAATATATTAATTCTATGGACAGACAATTTCATGTTCAGAAAATCACTGATTAGTGGCTACAAATTTTGTGGTAGTTACCTACAAATATAAAGAATCAAGCATCAGTGAGAGAGTAAGCATTAGCAGTTTCTATAATGTGCTGAGGAGGTTGTTGATCAAGTTTCTCTCCTTGTGTTGACTGTTAAGAAAAGAGCCAGATCTGTGCCCCATATCTGTTAAAGTACAGTACAGCATAATTAGTTTTTTTTTTTTTTTTAAAGATTTTATTTATTTGTCAGAGAGAGAGCACAAGCAGGGGGAGCGGCAGGCAGAGGGAGACGCAGGCTTCCCGCATGAGCAGGGAGCCCGATGCGGGGCTCGACCCCAGGACTCTGGAATCATGACCTGAGCTGAAGGCAGTGGTCTAACCAACTGAGCCACCCAGGCGCCCTCAGCATAATTAGTTTTATAACTCTATCTCTGGCTTCCTCTTTTCCATTCCTTCATTTATTTTAACTCACATTTCTGTTAAAAAAAAAAAATCTAATTTGTATAATACAAGCCATTTTAGCTGATGCACTTGGCACCATTACTGGGAAGTTAAATTTTAAAAGTTGGTTGAAATAGAATAAAAATATATAAATAGGCTCCATCTTAATTAGCTTTTAAACATTTTAAGTTAGAATGTTCAGTGACATGTTGAACTTTAGATTGTATTCTATTAACTTTTTAAATTTAGTATTTTAACTGAAAACAGATATGTATTTATTCACAATTTTTTGTTACATGAGACCAGAGTCATCTTTGTATATGGTTTTATGATTTTATATGATTCTGATTTTTCTCTGAAGAAAACATTGGGAAGTATCTAAGCTTTCTAACCAGGTTTTTTTTTTTTAATATGGAGCAAAGTTTATAAAAACACTTGAAAAATTGCATAATCCTAGATATTTCGACATTCTACCACCACACAGATTTCAGTGGTTCACGTGTATTTTCAACACTTTTTTTTTCCTAGTGACTTCTATTTGTTGACTCTTAAGAATTCAACCAAGTTTTTGTATTTGCTTTGAGAAATATTTATGAAAATTTTCAAATGGAAAGTACAGAAATAATGAAAACACTTGTGTACATGCCTTCAATTTAATCTTCCATAAATCTTTTTAAAAAGTTGCCTTCCTCCTTAGAAGTATGTATGCCACAAATTTGGTATTTCTTACTCATGTATATATTAGCATGATTCATATTTCATCTCTAAACCATGTACACTATTTTGTGTGTTTATTTTTTTTAAAGATTTTGTTTGTTTATTTGACAGACACACAGCGAGAGAGGGAACACAAGTAGGGGGAGTGGGAGAGGGAGAAGCAGGCTTCCCGCAGCGCAGGGAGCCCGATGTGGGGGGTCCTGGGATCATGACCTGAGCCGAAGGCAGACGCTTAACTGACTGAGCCAACCAGGCGCCCCTATTTTGGGTTTTTAAAATTTTACATAAATGTATCCTTTTACAAGTTTTTCTCTTAAGATTATCTTTAAGATTTGTCCGTGGTGATTCATATAATTTGAGTGCCTGCTGAGTAACCCATGGGTTTCTCATCCTTGAAATTAGACAGTTTCCAACTTTTCACTGTCAAAGACAATAAATGCTCGAAGTCCTTTATATATATAATAAACAAAAATCCTTGTCCTCTTTTCGGACATATATTTTTTTTTTTTTTTGGCAAATACCTAGAGCTGAAAATGCAAGGTCCTGGGATGTGGACTTGTTTAATTTTGTGAAAAATTGCCAAAAACACTCTAAAGCAGTTGCAGTTTACGTTCCTACCAATGTATAAGGAGCATGTAAGAGTTGGCCACATTTTAACCAGCACTAGGTTATCAGATTTTTAAAATTTTGCTAAGCAAATGTTTGAGAAATGGTATTTATTTGCCTCTTTTTTTTGATAACTATAAAGGTTGAACATCTTTGCATGCATTTATTGGCTATTTCTCTTCCTCTGTGAATTGCCTCTCTATATTTGCTTAGTTTTTTTTTAAGAGTTTATTTGGGAGAGAGCACCAGCAGGGGGAGGGGCAGAGGGAGAGGGAGAAGCAGACTCCCCACTGAGAGGGAGCCCAATGCAAGGCTGGATCCCAGGACCCTGGGATCATGACCTGAGTGAAAGGCAGACGTTAATCAATTGAGCCACCGAGGTGCCCCTATTTGCTTAGTTTTCTAATGGGTTCTTTGTCATTTTCTAATTGATTTGTAGATGTCAGAATTCTTTATGTATATTTGGGATAATAATCCTAACCATACCTTTCAAGTGTGGCTGTTTTTCCTCCTTTAGAGTTCTAAGGAAATGTTTAATTTTGACATATAATCAAATGTGTCCATCTTTTCCTTTGATATGTGCTTTCTTGTTTGAGAAATTCTTCTCTATCCCAATGTCGCAAAGTCTTCTAGGTTTTCTTATAAACAGTAGTACAGTTTTTCTTGTTTAATTCTTTAATCCATCTGGAGTTGATTTTTGTTTGTGAGAAAGAGATCTTAGTCTATCTTTTTTCAATGTGGTTAGCTAGTTATTCCCTAATCTTTTATTAAATCTTTTCCCCATTAATGTGCACTACCCACTGATTTTATAAAATCACATGTCCTATACTGCACCAAGCTGTATATCTTGGATCTATACTATACTGTATTTGTCTTGGATCTATACTATACTATATTCGTCTATACTAAATACCACACTGTTTTAATTACAACAGCTTTATAGCAAATATCTTACTTTGTTTTCCTTCAAGACTATCTTGACTTTAGTGGATTTTTACTCTTCCATGTAAACTAAATGCTAAATTCCAAGGGGGAATGGGTGGAATACCTGCTGGGATTTGATTGGAATAGTACTGAATTTATAGATAAATTCCCAGAGAATTTATATACCTTGGTAAGATTTCCCATGAATAATTTCTACATTTATTTAGGATACCTTTTTGTATTTCTGTTTGATGATTTTCTCCATAAAAATCTTGCATGTCTTTTGTAGGATTTATTTTGTAAGGTCTCTTACTGTTTTAGGTTTCTAGCTTCATTGTTGAATTATCTTATTTTAATAGTTTGCTGAACCTTTTGTATTTTCTGTGTAGATATTTATATCATCTTTGAGTAATACTTCTCAATCCCAATACCTTTTAATACAATATTAAGTGGAAGCTTTACTATAGTGTTAAATAGCAAGTATTCGTTTGTAGTTCTTACTTTACAGAGAATGCTTCTAATGTTTTATTAAATGTTTATTGTAAGCTTTTGGTAAATGTCTTTCTGTTCCTCTCATGCTAAGAGTTTCTTTTAAATAGATGTTGAATTTTAATAAAATGCTTGTTCAGTTTCCCAGATAAAAAGTTTGCAGCACAAATCTGACTTCAGTGTTTTCTCTAGGGTGATCAGCACGTGACCTACTAGAGAGACAGATCCCTAGACAAAATCAAACAAGGGAAATTTGCTGGAATCTAGAGTGATGGATCCATGTTCAGTTGGAGTCCAGCTTCGTACCACAAATGAGTGCCATAAAACCTACTACACTCGTCACACTGGTTTCAAGACTTTGCAAGAATTGTCATCAAATGATATGCTTTTACTTCAACTTAGAACTGGAATGACACTTTCTGGGAACAATACCATTTGCTTCCATCATGCAAAAATTTACATTGACAGATTTGAGGATTTGCAGAAGTCATGTTGTGACCCATTTAACATACACAAAAAACTAGCCAAAAAAAATTTGCATGTAATTGACTTAGATGATGCCACTTTTCTGAGTGCAAAATTTGGAAGACAGCTTGTACCTGGTTGGAAACTTTGCCCAAAATGTACACAGATAATCAATGGAAGTGTGGATGTTGATTCTGAAGACCGGCAGAGAAGAAAACCTGATTCAGATGTATGTATAGCAGTCATTTTTTTCTTCGTGTACTTCTACAATGTGAGGTTTTGTTGAACTATAAAATCATATTTTATGTTTATTATGCTAATTGTAAATTAAAGTTGGAGAGGTGAAAATAAATGGTGTTGCTAAATATTTCTGGATGATAAAGTATGCTTGAGAAACGAATAACATATTATGTCCAAGACTCAAGCTGTAACTCCTAGGGCTAAGATGTTGGGAGTGGCTTTCAGAACATTCTGGTAAAGCCAGGACTTAATTGTTATCTTAGTTTCTTTTCTAATACCAAAGTAATTCTGTGAGACCTGCTCACCAGTGAGTATTTTTATACCAAAATGAATTCCCCTTTCTTATGAAGGACTTAAAAATAACTGCTTTAAAACGAACACCAGAGAAATGACTTGCAATGATTGTTTCTTCAGCCTTTCTTTCTCCTTTGTCACTAATACCATTCTTGTTTGGGTTTTTTAGATGCTTGTGAGTTTCCTTTGCTTCTAGCTCTGAGTTCTTATTTGGTATGATCCAGCTAATTTAAGAACTCCCTGTGGTCAAAAAGCATACATTTTTACATTGTAAATACTAAATATTTATAACTCCCTTATTCACATGCCTACATTCAGATTATTTAACTATATCAGAAAAAACATTTCATAAAGCTGTCTTTGGTGTAGAACAAAGACAAGTATATCAAAGGAGCACTTCTCAAAATTTCTATTTATAACCAATTTGTAATTCTTGCTGCTGGGATATTTTTCTCAATCTCTTCCTTTTCATTATATTAATAAACCAAATTAAAAGATAATTAAAATTTTAAATTATATGTAGTGCTTCCCTTTTGTTCTCCCCTTAGAGGCATATCTCCAGGACCCACTGTTCCCTTGCAGTTCATACTAGGTACTTGCTGCTGTCACTTAGATGTTTTCTCCATTTCATTTATTTGTTGCTCTCGTGGAATATATCACATAAACTGCTTTTTCCCCAGATAATGAACTTAAATCCTTAACCATCGAAATTTTGTTTTACCAAAGCTTTTTAAAAAGATGATAATACTATTTCAGAACATAAAACCATATTACCTCCCTGCTTTTAAAAATATATATAATAGAACCTTTCCTTCAGGACTCAAGATCATATTAGGAACATCAGTTTTGTTTTTAAAGATTTAATATTTTTTTAAGTAATCTCCACACCCAACACAGGGCTCGAACTCATAACCCCAAGATCATGAGTCACAGACTCCACCGCCAGGCGCCCCAGGAATCTCAGCATTATGCCGTTGGGTTATACAACAGTTTTTCTGCCTTTTCTGCCATCTTAGCAGCAGCCATTGCATTTTTACCATGCTTGTTGCCCCTCCTGATATGCCAGAGACTAAAATTAGGTAATGAAAATATTACAACTAAATTAACCCATAAACTTTGGATATTGTCTAGGGCTGTGTAAATGTTGTTGCACTTGGGCTCTAAAACCTTTTTTCTTCTTTTTTGTGAATTCCAGACCATCCTTCAGGTTAAGGAATAATCTGGATTAACATTAAGTTAAATAATCTGTTCCATGGTCTTTTGTCAAGATTTGAGTTGATAATTTGTTTACCTTTTTTCAGGGAAGAACTGCTAAAGCTTTGAGGTCATTGCAATTTACAAACCCAGGAAAGCAAACTGAATTTGCTCCAGAAACTGGTAAAAGAGAAAAAAGAAGGCTCACAAAAAATGCAACCGCTGGTTCTGACAGGTAGGCTGTGTGTTCACTTAAGACTTGTATTAAGTTGCTGCTTCACATCTGTATTGTTTTCACTATCTTAAGTTTTGAATTTTCTGGGTAGATATTTTAAATTGGATGATCTGGGATTAGTAAGAATCTCCAAGGACTGCATATAAAATGAAGGCATTCCTTTCAACTCTAAAAATTTATTTCTAAGAAAGTGTCAGTGAAGTGAACAAGTTAACATTTTTGGCATGAGAATTAAAATTAAAATACTTAAAACAATTTTTTAAAACATTGGTATTATATAATTGGTATGTCATTCCTCTATGGGTGGCATCCAAAAAGTCAGTCTTAGAAGAATTCAAGGTTGCTTTTTATCTTTTTACATGTCTAAAATAGAAACAGTTATGGTACAGTCAACAGAATGAATGAGAAAACTAAATTGTTTAGAATATGACTTTAAATTGAACATTTCTAAAGCACAGGTTGACAAATGTTAGTATAATCATTCAGAATTATTTTCTACATATGCCATTTATTCCATCTGTTAAGGTTTCCATTGAGTCATTTAATTGTTTTTAAGCCAGATTTGCTAGAGTCCATTAAAGAACAAGAAACAGATTAATTGCAGTATAAAAACCAATAGGGTAGGAGAAAGAGATTGGTAACCAACAAAATGTACCACTATTAAGCTGCTATTCTCTGTTGTTGCTGTTAAGGTAAGGGGAAAATATTTTAAACAGAAATATATTTTTTGGAAATAGTAAAGGAATGGACTGAGTTGACTTTTAAATGGACTTCTAGAGGCATATTCAGGCTTTTTGGATTTGTCTCCACACTTTAGAATGAGTCTCTTCTCACAGAGCTCATTTACTACTAATTAGGCTTGAGTCTGGTAAGTTATGTACCAGTTTTGCAGGACGTCATCCCTAATTCAAAATATTACACCTCCTTAAATTTGTTTTCATTGCCTTATTTTCAATAACATATTCAAAAATCATGTGTTTGTGAGGTGTAATTTGTCTTGTGTTTTATTTTACAGACAAGTGATACCAGCGAAGAGTAAGGTCTATGATAGCCAGGGTCTCCTGATTTTCAGTGGAATGGACCTTTGTGACTGCCTTGATGAAGACTGTTTAGGATGTTTCTATGCTTGTCCTGCCTGTGGTTCCACCAAATGCGGAGCTGAATGCCGCTGTGACCGCAAGTGGCTGTATGAGCAAATCGAAATTGAAGGAGGAGAAATCATTCATAACAAACACGCTGGATAATTTGTGGTATCAGATTATGGGCTCTTTAAATATCCCTTCTTTATTTCTAAAACTCTGTCACCCTAAGATACATTTTAAAGTTGACTGCCAAATGACAAGAATTTGAAAACCACCTCAGCATGCACTCACTCTGTGCTAATGTTGCATTTAGGGTGCTTTAAGATTCATTATCTGATGTAAATTAAGATGAGCTGTTCCTCAGCAGTCAGCTTTGAGCCTGTCCGGGTCAATGTCAACAAGTAGGCAAAGGCAGTCCTCCATTAGCACAGCTCAAATTTCAGTTACCATGGTCTATACTGTGAGCAGTTAGGTGAAGTATAAACTTCACCTAACTAAAGGTGACTAAACTAAACCTCAAGAAGAAACTTTGCTTCTGCTAAGCAAACTTCCCTGCTAGCCCTTTGGTCCACAAATCATTATGTAGCAGACATGCTTCATCATCACTGACCAATCACAGTACTTCTCTCAGATTCTGCTAGTGATTGGTTACTGCACATCTGTCATTCAGTTCACTCCCAGACAACAAAGCATGTGGTTGTATTGTCTCCTTGTCACCCATGTGACATTTTACAAAAGTAGATCATCAAAAGAACTGGCCAACAAAGATAAAAGTGAATGAAGAAAGGAAAAACGGTAATGCTAGACGTGAGATTTGAACTGAACGTAAGTGGAGTTGTGGAAGAAATCCCCGATGGGAATGTTGGCGCTGCTGCGAGGCTCAGTACACAACTAGGGGAGCCTTGTGGAGGCAAGCGTAAGGGAAACTGGTTGTGACGAGAAGGTTGAGTAGGTCCCAGAGGAAGTGATGGTAAAAACTTCACACTAAAGGAAATTAGAGTTATTTTACAACATTGAAAGTACGAATGATAAAATGGAGGAAGCTGATCCAAACTTGAGTATGACAGTTCGCCATGGTATAGAGGGTTGCTTACTTAGTATCCTAAGTTAACAAAAAGTCAAGCACTGTTCAAACCCCTTATGGTTAGTTTTTTACAGTGGAATAACACTTTCTCATTGTTTCTAATGTTTTAAATTACAGTGTACTAACATACTTTTTTACAATGTTTTTCTTTATAACACCGAGTTTTTAATATTTTGACAGATTTTTAAAGGTCACAGAACATTTTCCCCCATTGATTATTAAGATTGCTTTGAATGGCCATTGTTTATGGTCCTACATTACTGTGCAAGCCAAGGACTCTAGCTGAGAACAGTGCCCACCTACTTCAGGAAAAATTGATTTTGATAAAACTAGGTGGTTGAGTGTTAAAAGTATTTTGGAAATAATCTGCGTATCTAAATGCTAAAATTCATCTGGCGATTTACCCTTAAAAGTTTTAGTATTGTAAACCTTTCATTGTTTAGACCATACATTCTTGGTGAAAATTTGTTTTTGATGGCAAAAATCTCATTCTTTGTAGAAAGCATGGATATACATATAATACATAAACAGGAATACGTTGTATCTGTGGTATTCACGTTTTATGGGTGGTGATTAGGATTAAGAAGCCTAAAAAAGGCTTTAAGGGAGTAATAATGAGAAAAAAACGTTAGAGAAACACAGAGTATGAATTATTTGGAAATTGAATCTTGTACAGGTTTTTATGGAATTTGTAAGGGTGCTGTTTGGAGGATGAGAGTGGGTGATAACTGTTCTTTTTTTAAGCAGCTACCTATTTGTCTAAAATTGTTCGTCTAGGGCATTGCCACTAAACTAGGTTTTTGCTTGGTTTTCCCTAAATTAGAGTACTTTGGTTTAATCAGATGAGCTTTTAGCAGTTTGAAATATTTTTTAGCTATTGAAATGAAATTTATACAACCAGTTTGATTAAATTGACCAGTAGAGGTTTATTTTTACTCCTGTATACTTCTGATACCTGTTTAACAGGTTTTACTTTGATGGAATGCCATTTTGAACCATGAAATTGTCATTAAATTACATTTGTCACTGACCTAGTTATCAGAAGTATGGTTAGTATCATACTTTTTTTTTTTTTAAAGATTTATTTATTTATTTGACAGAGAGAGCAGGAACAGAAGCAGAGGGAGTGGGAGAGGGAGAAGCAGGCTTCCAGCCGAGCAGGGAGTCCGATGCGGGGCTCGATCCCAGGACCCTGGGATCATGACCTGACCTGAGCTGAAGGCAGTCACTTAACGACTTAGCCACCCAGACGCCCCAGTATCAGTTCTTTAATTCACATTTCAACAGAGCACTGGCAAAAAGAATATTTTGGCTTTATATACTTAAATCAGATGCTAAATTTTTTTTTTCCGAATTAAGGAAATACTTTGTTACAGAGGATTCACAGACTTCCAATTTTATCTGAACTTCTGGGTTCATTAGACATTAGTTGCATTACTGCCAATGTTTTTGTTGGTTCTAAGTATGATTTAGTATATTGCTTAAGCTATTCGTAGGGACAAATTTAAGTCTTAGATTTTTTTTTGTTTAAAACGAATATATTTTCAAAAGAATAAATGACTTTAAAATTCAAATTGTTTATATTTCAGCATTCCTTAGTGGAACATTTCTGGTTTTTTTTTTTCAAAGATGGTAATAGTTAATTTTAAGTTTCAAGGGTAAATTTCTTGCACAGTTTTGCTTATATTTGTTCATTATACCTGTTTCCGAAATAGGAAGCACTCACTCTTCATGAGCATGCACAATGTTTACAGAGAGAGGTATGTCTAATTTAGAGTATGCTATAATAAAAGCTGTGTTTTGGGAAAATTACATCATGAGTTCGCTTACTATTTTTTAATGTAGAATCACAGAAATACAGAATACAATTAAATCATCTAGATTCTTTTTATATTTTGCATAAATATGGTTCCAGGTGGCTAAATTATTTTAGGATACTATTAGTCTAAGGAGCAGAAATAAAAGCAATACGAACACTTCTGCCATATATGGCTCCTGCTGGAGAAGTTAATGTAAGGCCGTAAACATTGGTCTTACACAGTATTGGCCACAAACATTAAAATAAAAATGCATGTGTATATTTGAAGTAAATGGCATCCCATGTAATCTTTTTCCTATTTCTTTTACAAGTATAAGATGAAATATTATACTACTATTTTTAAAATGTTATATCTACTTCTGTATAACAAGCTGTTCTACCACCTGACAGAAAATTCTCCGGAAAAATGCTTTCATGATCTCTCAGATATTCCATGTTCAGAACCCCTAAACACATATTTCAGAGCCTAGGTAATAGGAGTATTCTGTAAACAAACAAAAATGTTTGTTTAATGGGGATGGCTGTCTGGAGTGGAGTTATGTCAAGCGTTGTAAGTGAGTTTCGTTGGACAAAATCCGGGCTGTTCAGGTCTTTGAAAGAGGTGTTGCTGCACTGAAAAGGCAGATTGCACTGAGACCCCATCCCTCCCGGGTCAAGTAACAATGTATAAAATGGAGGGGTCTTAAAAGGACTGCACTTCGGTAATTCGAGATTTTCTGTTTACATTGCGGATACCCTGAAAGAAATAGCTTAAGGTTCTTGTACAAAGTCATGTGGCACTGCCTTAGTTTTTGCTGACATCTGCTGGTATTTTGATGTAAATAAACTCTCTGCTGCTACTCCTTAATGTTTAATCTCTTCACTTCTAAATTAAACTGTGAACACTGGTAACTACATTGAACTGGGGTATTTTATTTTATTTAAGATTTTATTTATTTTTTAGAGAGAAAATGAGAGATAGCACGAGAGGGAAGAGGGTCAGAGGGAGAAGCAGACTCCCTGCTGACCAAGGAGCCCGATGCGGGACTCGATCCCGGGACTCCAGGATCATGACCGGAGCCGAAGGCAGTTGCTTAACCAACTGAGCCACCCAGGTGTCTCTGAACTGGGGTATTTTAAAGAACCCTGGTAAAGTAGAATGGTTTCTCTTTGTAACATTCTTAGGCTTCACCCAGCAGGACTCAACCAGGTTTGTTTTTTTTGGAATATGAGTGAGGATATGAAAATATGCACCGGTACTTCTGGATTTCACTTATTTTTATAAAGTGGAGAAACTTGGAAAAATAATGCATTTATCTACTTAAAAATCATCAAACACTCCATTGAACACTTAGTTTGAAAGGCATAATAAACTCCTGTAGAATATATACCCCCAACCTATAGATTATTTGTAATGGCATAGTTGTGAGGATTGACTAATTTTACCAAGATAATCTAACTTCCAGAAGATAAAGGAGATTTACCAGATAAAACATTAACTCAGTTGAGTTAGTAATACTGCCATCTTTAAGTGCAGTTTGAAAGTATTTAATTACAGCCCTATCAATGGCACTTAAACTAAATGTATTAATTTTTTTTCCCCTTAAAGCCATGAGGGAAAAATATCTTTGAGACACTTAATGATTTTAAAACTTCAATTTTCTCATTTCATATCACTGCAAGCAAACAACTGTTTTATTAAAGAGTTGCCATAATCTTCAGCTATGGTTTTAAGATAAATGGACCTATTAAAAGTAAAATGCTTACAAATGCTGCTAAAATGGCCAAAACCTTCCAATACTCCCAACTCCATCATATAATGCATGAAAACACAAAAGTTTTGGCTCATGATTTTCATTGTAAACCTGCTGGATGATCCTTTTACTCAGTTCTTTTCAGAGGGACATTTTGAGGTTAGGGCACATTTTTCTTTAATGAAATAATATAAAAACTAGACATGGGTCAGAGTTGCAGGGTATTTGTCCTTTTGAGAGAACTTCTGTAAAACCAAGAATAGAAGAATATGGCCTGTAAAAGACCTGAAACGATAGAAAATGTAAATACTAGCTCTGTAAGTATCCCTTTGTTATCAACAACCAATCAGTTACATTAAACAACTTGATAACTACACATTAAGTTTTGGTTTTAATTTTATTCTGGTAGCCCAAGTTTATGATTTAGACTTCAAGGTAGTAATTTCTTTTTAATTGGTGATTTAGTGGCCTAAGATAAAGTAATAGTGACAGTACTGGTACCATGTAAGTGGGTTCTACAAGGTTCTGGGTGAAGTACAAATTTTTGGCACTGAGAGGTAAAACGATTCAGGAATGGTTCAATGAATTCTGGCATCATTAGGGTTACTTTTTTTTTTTAAGAATATATTTATTTCGACAGAGACAGCAAAAGAGGGAACACAAGCAGGGGGAGTGGGAGAGGGAGAAGCAGGCTTCCCGCTAAGCAGGGAGCCCGATGGGGGCTCGATCCCAGGACCCTGGGATCATGACCTGAGCCTACGGCAGACGCTTAACAACTGAGCCACCCTGGCGCCTCATTAAGGGTTTGTAAATAACAAACTCATGCCTTCCCCAGAGGTTAGTTAACCATTTTGATTTGGACTGAACTTTCCCGTTTTTCAGTTCAGCTTAGTATAGTGAAATCAGATCAGGTCTCATTAAGATTTTATTTATTTGAGAGAGCACGAGCGTAAGTCCTCCTACCAGCAGGGGGGCGCAGAGGGAGAGGGAAAGACAGAGACTCTCAAGCTGACTCTGAGCTGAGCAAGGAGCCCCACACAGGGCTCTGTCTCACGACCCTGAGATCATGACCTGAGCGGAAATCAAGAGTCGGATGCATAACCTACTGAGCCACCCAAGCGCCCCCAGATCAGTTGTTAAAATGGAGCCTGGAGGGCCGGTCTGATGCTCTGGAGAAAACTATCCCTTGAGGATTTTTTTTGTTTGTTTTGTTTTTTTGGTAAATGAGGTTTTTAAAATTACCAACATGCTTTCGTCATTTATGCCTTAGTGAAGGAGACTATGCAAAGAGCACTTCTGCATAAAATATAGGCCCTACAATCTGGTGCATGCAAATAAGATGATTTTCCAAAATAACATGGCTTATGGCTTTTCTAAACTTGGCCACAAGACTTCCCTATAGCAAATATTGAAAGGAAAACATTCCCAAAGTTTTTCTGTAAAAGTTTCCAACTCATCCCCAAAAGTTACATTTGAATAAATGCTTAATTTGTCCTCGATGTCTTTTTGTATCAAAGAACTTCACATAGATTTAAGGGTCAGAGAACAGCTAAACGTCTTTAACAGACCAAGCTTCCCACTGTGTGACATACCCACAGCCCATGTTAGGGCCCTCAGACCTTTAGGTAGGGAAATGGCCCTAGGAGATTCTTACTCTGCATTTTGTTTTCCCCTGGCCCCAACTACGTGACTTGAGTAAGAGACCTGACCCAAGGGAAGCCAGTTTGGCCAGCAAAGCTTACAAGTTGGGTACACGTTAAGGAAACATCATCACCAAGTGATGAAAGAGATTGAGCCAATCAAATGCTCTCAAAATTTTAGACTAGATAGAGGAGAAAGAATTTGGTGGTTTGTATAAGGGGACATGAAAGGACAGAATCCCTAAGGCATGCTAGGGTTCTAGACCTACACATTTGGGAGGCAACAGCTGTCGAAGCTGTCAGTGAGTCCCCAGAGCTGCTGTCAGATTCGTACATCTGTTGTATCTCGAAAATGCCCACTCTCAGTGCAACCTGGCCACAGAGTCAAGATTCCATAATTTTCATTACATATCCTTGCAACAAACACTCGATTACTTAAAACCTTAATGAGTTCTTTCACCCAAGGAGACTTACTAACAGACCTGCTCTTCTGATTAAGAGACCAGAGAGTGGAGGAGGTGTAGTGTTAACACTCCTGCACGTGTTAGCATTGTGTCATTGGAGAACTCTAGACCAGTGGTTCTCGAATTTGAGCAAGCATCAGAATCACCTGAGGGGCTTGTTAAGCCCCAGTCTGCCGGGCTAGGGTGGAAACCACAGTTTCTGATTTAGTAGGTCTGGAGGAGGGACAGAGAATTAGCATATCTATCACCTTTGTAGGTGAGGTTTGTAGGTGAGGTTGAAGTAGCTAGTCTAGAAACCATCCTTGAAGAACTGCTCTACGATGGCGGTTCTCAACCTTGGAAGCACACTGGAGTAACCTGTGGAACATCAAAAAAATACCTTTATTTGGGCCTCACTCCCAGATACCTGGTTTAATTGGTCTGGGGTTTGGCTTGAGCATTGGGAAGGCAACTCCCTTCTGGCTCAGTGTGGAGATCACTCAGAATTCAAGTGGGTGACAGATGGTTGATTTTCTGTGGCACGTCGGTTAGATGATGGTATCCAGTTTTTCATCAGACATTACTCTAGATTTATTAGGAAAGTATTTTTTAGATCTGATTAACCTATCAGTAGACTTTTAATTTTTTTTTTTTTAAGGTTTATTTCTTTTACAGAAAGAGACACAGCAAGAGAGGGAACACAAGCAGGGGGAGTGGGAGAGGGAGAAGCAGGCTTCCCTCGGAGCAGGGAGCTCGATGTGGCGCTCTATCCCAGGACTCTGGGATCATGACCTGAGCCGAAGGCAGATGCTTAACGACTGAGCCACCCAGGCACCGCCCCTCAGTAGACTTTTAATTAAGCAGATTACTTTCCATAATGTGAGTGGGCATCATCCCACCAATTGAAGGTTTTAAAATGATTGATGAACCCCAACGAAGAACGAATTCTGCCTCTCGACTGCCTTTTCGTACTCGAGCTGCAGCATCAACTCTTCTTTCACATTTTGAACTTGCCATCCCCACAATCATGTGAGCCAATTCCCTAAAAAATCTGTGTGTGTCTGTGTGTCTCTCTCCGTCTCTCTCAATCTATACACACACACCTTCTTCCATTTCTCTGGAGAACCCTGGCTAATACAATAACCCATTTAGTCTCTATTTCAGATTGTTTCCCAGAAAGATCCTCGCTCTAAATCAGAATGTAATTTCTTCATTAGATTTTTTTTCTTTTTCTATATCTCTGGCCTTCGGTGAGTCAGTGAATATGTAACTCAATCATTTTTACTCCTTTCTCCTATTCATATTATCAAATCCATTTAGCTCCTCCTTGGAACATTCTTGAATCTGCTTTGGTTTTTTGTTGTTCATTTTTATTTTGTCTTCACCATCCTGGTTAAAGCTCAGTCCCTCCTTTTGGTGTTAGCACTGAAATTTGCCTTTGAGCAACCACCCTCATACTCAGCCTGTGTTCACGTGGTGTTGACCTCACTTTGTGATTCCTGGGGTGGGTACATCACCAAGTCCTGGCCTTTGAGAGTGCAGCATCTCCCCAAACTTAGTGAATGTCTCAAGGGTGAATACACGATTAGCTGATCCAATCAAAGCCAATAAACATCAGCATTGCTGGGCCCAGAGAAAAAGATACTCATTTTTCAGCGAGAGTTTCTAATGTTACAGATTTAGGACTGGATCTATCGGTGTCTTATCCAGACACCACTTAAGAATTGGCCTTTGAATGAAAGCAACATAGGTAAAAGCAGAAGTCACAGTCAGACAGATAGACAGGATTTGGGTACCCGGATCCAGCTATGTCTGAAGTCAATCCTGGACTATTCAGTCACATGAACCAGTCATTTTCACTTTTCTTCCCATGATTGGCCATTAAGTGAATACAAGGTAGTGACCAGATGAAGAGTTAACTCTGTTCATCCAAGGATGAAAACCACCAGAGCTCAAGGGTCAAATGGCCTGTTTGAAACTCATGCCCTTGGAATGTATATGCATTTTAAAGAAGGAGCGCAAGTACCTGTGACCTACAGCCACATCTTTATTCCTCTTCCAAATTCTTGCAGAAGTTGCTCACTCTATAGTTGTTGTGGACCTTAACTCAACCTATCCTTTGGAGGATGAATGTAGCATGGACTGGGGTGATTTGCCACTAGGGTCTGAAATTCTATAATAAAAAATGAGAGACTTATTAAGGTATCAGTGTTTGGTGTTTCAGTTGGTATTGCTTGCTTTTAAAGCACTTAGAATGTTTGAGAAGTGTTTGTAAACCTGATGCATTTTTCTCTATAACCCTATGCTCATAGTTAGAACACATTCCTAGGTTAAACGATCAGATGTTTAATAGCTGAATCTGAGTTAATTAACTTGTCAAGCAATTGAAGGTGTATCATTGCCTCAAATTAGTGATTTATAATACATTTCTAGCAAAGTGAAATTTAGGCATTAACAGCTCTGGTTCTTCTTCCCTTCTGTCCTTTCCAGGACACTTAATTCTGTATGTTGAAGTAGAGAATGTGAGGCAGTGGTTCTACCAGAAAAGGGGGAACAAGGCACAGTTCAACATTTTCTGTATGTCACTTCCAATGATAAAAGTGCCAAAAAACTAAATGTACAGGGACTCTCTGATACTTGATAGTATTTTAGAAGCTGGATATTCTAAATCACTTATGATAGGGATATTTGGATGCTTTCATTTTTTTAATCTATACTGATGTATTTTTAAAACTTTCAGTTTTGAAATTAAATGAAGAAAAGCATAGATTATTTTTGCCATGAATTTCACAGGTTGGCATATTTCTGAGGGTTTTTTTTTAAGGTTTTTTTTTTTTTTTTTTTGATAGATAGCACAAGCAGGGGGGAGCAGCAGAGGGAGAGGGAGAAGCAGGCTGTCAGCTAAGCAGGGAGCCCGACGCGGGACTCGATCCCAGGACCCTGAGATCATGACCTGAGCCAAAGGCAGATGCTTAACCGACTGAGCCACCCAGGTGCCCCTCTGATGTTTTGTTCCAAAACATCTTTGTAGGGCTATCATCTATTTCCTTGGAAAAATATATAGCTCTAACATTTGTATAATTTAGAGAAATATTTGGATTGTTAAACCTTTGCTATTAGCCAAAACTTTGGTAAAAATAAACACAGTTTTGGGGGGGAACCCTGTATTTATACTTCTACTTTGTTGACTTTTGTGCTTCAAATTTAAAAGAACCGACTCTATACAATTAATAATTGGGACAGACCTAATAATATAGTACCATTTCACACATATTGAATCTAACTCTTAGCAACATGCTACCTTTGTTGAGTGTTCTCTCATTTCATCTTTCCACCTGTCCTACTTAGCTGCTACTTTTTCAGTTACACAGTACAGTATTAGCAATTATAGTCACCCTGTTTTACGTTAGATCCTCAAACCTTATTCATCATATAGCTGAAAGTTTGTACCCTCTTACCAACCTCCGTATTTCCCTGGTAAACTGGTCCCCCTGCCCACCGCCCCCGCCCCCAGGCCCTGGCAACCAGTTTTCCATGCTCTAGTTTCAAAAGTTTTGACTTTTTGTTTGATTCCATGTGTGTTACCATGCAATATTTGTCTTTGCTGGCTTATTTCACTTAAGCTGCTCCTTTTATAATTATGATTTAACAAATGAAGAAACTGAGGCTCAAATAATTTAATAACTTGCCTAAGGTCACATAGCTTATAAATGAAAGAGAAGGGAATCAAATGGGGTCTCTTTGACTCCGAAGTTCAAATGCTGACTTATAGTCACTGTATGTATTCTTTTTCCATTCAGCTTATGAATGTGAACTTTTTCCTATTCAGGATTCACTGGAGCTATTTGATTCTGATGGTTTAGGCATTATTATGGTTTGTTATTATAGTTATGATTCTAGTTAGGTATTACAGGTTCCTTAAGGTGTGTCCTGGAGTCCCCAGCATTCAGACACCTCCATAAAAATGGACAGAAAATTATTGCTTGGCCAGTTCCAAAATGTCTTTCTGCTTCCATTCTGAGGAGTCACTTTGAAGAGTTAGATATATACCTGATAAATGATAACAACAGCCTTTCATCGTGTCATTGGGCACATAACTGTACTTTTGTTCTGACGTTTAAATCCTTTGTATCCATCTCCGTTGTATGATACCCATATGCCCAGAAGAGGGCGATGTTTTACTACAAACTTCCAGTGAAACTGCCTCCAACCTGCTTTGGACAAAGTGTACGTTTAGAAACAAAATTTCTTAGGGTTAAATTGGAGTGCCATTTGCTTGAGCACCATTTGTTTAAGCCCTTTGGAGGGAAAATGTTTCTTCTAAATATTATATGGAGAAGAGAAAAGTTTTCTTTCTCAACCACTTCATTTTTATATAAGTTGTTCTTTCAACTGAAAATCAAATACTTTATTGAAGTAGATTGTAGTGGAATATTCTAGAACCAGTCCACACTTCAATTATAAATATTTCTACAATCCAGAGAAAAGAGCATGGGCTTTGGTGTTAGAAAAACCTGAATTTGAATACTGTCTCTATTCCTTCCTGGCTTTATGACTTCACACAAGTTACTTGGTTTCTAGAGACCTCAGATTTCTGAATAGTGGTGTCTATAGGATAGCAATGTTGTGAGGATTAAATATGCCCACTTCAGAACCTAACACAGATCCTCAGTAAATGGCAATGTTCTACATTTCTGAAAAAGCAGCCAATCAGAGCAAAGTTCTATGAAATTTTCTTTTAAGATGAGCCTTGGTCATTTCCATCCTCTGTTGCATTAAGCAAAAACATTTGGCACATACTACACATTGAGTCAAATTTGTTGAATAAAATATTTTAAAATATAAAAAAGTTACACTTTAGGAAAAGCAGGAAGCTGGAGACAAACTGGTAATGTAGTTTACTAGGTATATTTCTACCTTCTTCCCTTCCTTTCTTCTCCCTGCCCCCAATAGAAGCAGCTAGTCCCCTCCTTTCTTTGAGTGAGGAAAGGGAGTTTGACCAAGTAAGAATAAGGTTTTAGAAATGGAGGGGAAAAGGAATAAAAAGAAGTGTTTTGTTTGCTGTCCTCTGTTTTATCTTTGGTAGGTAAGAATCTGCTGCCAAAGGAAGGCAAAGGCTTGGGGGCCGCAGGAAGTGCAGTGTCCAGAGCATGGGCCCCAAGAGGCAAGAGCCACCGGTGCCAAAGGCAGATGCCAAGGGGAGCTGGCTCTGTTGCAGGGGGTGGTGAGCTCTCAGAGGTGAAAGCAGCCACACATGAGCTCTCCTTGCTCTCTCTACTCTGCTCATCCCTCCTTCTGGGAAACCCTTAACAAGCTGAGCCCAGAACAGGAAAAGGGGAGTCACTGCAGGTTCTGCCACTTTGCCTCCTGTTGGCCTTTGGTCTGGGTACTCATGCCCCAGGCCCGGCTGTGTCTACTCAGCAGGTACAACGTGTCAGCTCCATTGACCCATAAAGGTCATCATGACTAAACAACCAGAAGATGTAAGTGATGACACTTCTCACAGGAGGGAAATCACCTCTAAATGACAAACATGGCTGCCAGCAGGGGCTTAAAAATAGAGATTTTGTACGATAATGCTCATCACACTTATAATAGCAAAATTTGCAAACTAATTTTCCAACTAGAGGAAAACTGTTGAATAACTAATGGTATAATATTTATGTATCAACATAATGCAACCAAATAGGTTGGGTGGAAACATTTTAATGACATGGGGCAATGGTCATGAGGTTAATTATTTTTTTTTAAGGCAGAGTACAAAACAAGGTAAACAGGACAACTCCAAATTGTTAAAAAGCAAAATAAAGCAGAAAAACAGGAACCTCAAAATGCTAAGAGAACTTATCTTTGGTTGGATGTTATTTTTCATTTTTTTTCTATCATATGTTGTACAGTTCAAATTTCCTGTACTGAACACTCTAATCACAAAAATGCAGCATTACAAAAAGGTGGTGGAAGTTGTTGATGCCAATGGTTTGTATCTCCTCATATAGCAGATGAGGCATGGCTCTTGTGGACAAACGTTAAAGGACTTCGGCAAGACCCTCATTTTTTGTGTCCTTAAAATGGGAATAATTTAATAGAGTGGGGGTAGTGAGGAGGGACTTCATTCAGTTGTGATCATTAAGTGAGATGATATAGGTAAACCTTTGCTCAGCTCACTGCTTGGTACAGAGGAAGCATCCAATCAACTATAATAATTATTATTAGAGAGCAGAACAGATGAGTTGTTACCAAATTCTAGCCCTGGCTTCTTCAAGCTTGCCTACCTGCCCTCCTTCCTTCCTTCTTCTCAAAAAACAGCTGACATTGGCAATTTCATAAGATTTGACAATGAGAGAGCACCTGGGTGGCTCACTTGGTTAAGCATCTGCCTTTGGCTCAGGTCTTGATCCTGGAGTGCCAGGATGGAGCCCCATGGAGTTCCCTGCTCAGCAGAGAGTCTGCTTCTCTCCCTTTGTCCCTCCCCCTCGCCCCCCATCCCGCCTCCCACCCCCATCGGCTCGTGTCTGCACCTTCTCGCTCACTCACTCTCAAATAAATAAAATCTTAAAAAGAAAAAAAAAATTTGACTATGACTATTGTTTCACCCCATCTCAAAAGTTTGAGGACAAGGAAATGGATGCCAGACCCTTCTGGGGAACGGATTCCTAATGATAAAAAGACAAAGGAAGGAAAGTGTGATTCTTTGGGAATGGGAGGGAGGAACAGCTGCTTGGCTATCAGAGATGGAGTGGTTCTGTGTCTGCGTACCAAGGAGAGAAGGGCCAGCCCACGGGCTTGGGGTTGTGGTGCATCACATGGAGGCCCGATAGAGAGCACAGGTACCTAGACCTGGGTAGAAGTGCGTATCTCTCTGTTGGGCCATCCAACTCAACCCCCCACCACTAAGACCTGGAGCGCAAGAGGAAACAAAATGAATGTGAGCCACAATATCAGGGATTTAGGTTAAACTCGTCATCTGAAACTTTTTAATAGTGTTCTGAGCAAACAGAAACTCCAGAGGTAGAATAAGCTCAGCACAATCCCTTCTGTGTGAAACCGGAAGTGAAGAGCTCCTGGGAGTATCTAGGTCAAGGCCACCTTGCAAATTCTGACCATGGCTGGATTTGCCAAATGCATTTCTCCCCTCCCGTGGCCCCACCTCCTGCCACGATTCCCACCCACATGGCCTGAAGCACCAGAAACTATTTATTGTCAGGCCCCATCAAGGGAAACCCCTCAAAAATTTTCTGAAAAACAGAATTTGGGGAGGCTCGAAATATAAACACATGAACAACCCTGAGATATTTTTAAAATCTAGACTCAAAGTAAAAGATTACTTTATTATTTTTTGCAGTAATAAGTATGAGCCTGGTCCCACACTGTGTTGTAACCCTTAAACAGCCATCGAAGATAGGTGCTTCAATTATTTCCATTTTGCAGACACATGAAAACTTGATGAGGTAGTTCTGTTTTGTTCACTCCTTTGTCTCAGTACCTACAACACTGGCTACCCTCTACATACTCAGGAAACATTTGTCGAATCAATGAATGGAGTTAAACAACACACATAAGCCACACAGCCGGTAAGGGGTGAAGCCGGAGTCACACCCAGGCTGACCTAACTCCATAGACTGAGTTCTTAACCACTGCCCCTTTTTACCTTTTTCCCACTGAGGACTTAAGTCTGGGAAAGAAGACAAGGGCCTTGCTGGTGGAGGTACTTCCCTCCATGACACTTAGAGTCGGCATGTCCGTGGATATGACTGGACATAGTGATTTCTCCAGGTTCAGTGTTTAGACGTTACTAACAGGATCTAGGGCTCCTCTGCTTTGGGAATATATTTACATATCAGCTGGAAAAGCTGAACCCTTCTATATAATATAATTCTCCAGTCTTTCTATAATGCAGAATGATCAATTATGGGCTACTTACCAAAAAATGTCTAGATACAGGCAAACATATTTCTATTATCATTTAGCAATTGCTTGAGGGCTTTGAAAGTGTCTGGAATACAGGCATTTGAAGAAGTGTCCCCTAAGAAATTATCAAGATGAGGGCTTGGAAGTTAAATGCACTTCCTCTACCTTTTAGGCTCTATCTATTTGAAGGTGAACAGATTGAGTTGCGTTTCTCTGTGTGATTAACATCAAGCACCCTGTGTTGGTTGAAAAGGTTCATTATCTGGAGAAGAACTTAAAAGGCAGGATGGACAACTTCAATTTAGATAATTGTTGGCCGTGATGGAGTGCTCTTCAAATGGGTCTGCGTGGGGTGGGGGCGAGGAGGAGTGCCATCCACTAAGCGCTGGAAAGGCTCTCAGAACCCACAGGCAGCAAATACCTAAGTAGAGGAAGCATGATATATGGGATCAGAAACCCTGAGTTTCAGCTCCAGATCCATCACTTACTAGCTTGGTGGCCTTAAGCAAAATCAATCAGTGTCTTTGAGGTCAGTTTTGCCATCTGTAAAAGCAGCAATGACCAGGCCTGACTTTCAGGTTGTTGGAAGGATCCAGTGACATGGCTGGGAATTCCTTGCAAATGCTCTGCATAAAAATTAAGTACATTGTCTTGGAAGGGGCTTTGTTGGCTTCTCAGCAAATGCACGTCCACCTCCATGGGAAGTGTAATCGTGGTCAGGAGCATGGATTCAAGGAGGTGCTCTACCTGGGTTCAGATCCTGACTTAGCTGTGTGACCTTGGGCAAGTTATTAAACCTCTGTGTGCCTCAATTTTTCATCTGTAAACATTTTTCATCTGTACTGAGTATTAAATAACTTCAAATAGGCAGTGGTGTCAGCACATAGTAAATCTACTCTTTGCCACCACCATTTTTTAAAAACTTTCTTTCAAGGATCTTTTCCCTGAAAGAACGGAATAGAACAAGTACAGATATTACTTAAGACAGAGTGTAGTGAGTGCCATAAGGAAGTACCAACCACCTGTTCTGGGAGTCAGAGGAGGAGAGGACATTTCTCCTTGGAGGAGTCAGGAAAGGGTTCACGGGGAATAACCAGGGAAGGTTGTGAAACGGAGCACGTTCCTCTGCCTGCAGGGGAGCCGTGGAGGGGAGACCCAGTTGGACAAACTGGAGAACAAGATGTATATTTATAGACTAGAGAGAAATTAGGAGATGGACCTGGAAAGGCAGATTTTAGTGATAGTGTGAGGGGCTTTGGGTGCCCAGGTGCGGAGATGCAGGCAGTGGAGAGAGGATGAGAGCCTGTGGGCTTGAGGAAGATTAACCCAGCAGCATTCTGCAGGAGGGATGGAGTGGATTCGGTGCACTTCATCACCCTGGCAAGGGGTAACGAAGGTGACTGGGGTCCTCCTACATTAGCAACTCAGACAAGTTGGAATATGCCTCCAACAACATTGGGAAGGGCAATCATTTCTCTAATGTGTGAAACAAGAACCCCTAGTTTGTAGTTTTCCCATCCGTATTAGTGGCTGAGTGGAGTTTCCCATTCCGTTACCTCAGTATGAAAGGGGGAGGGGTGGAATTATTGCCCATCCAAGGCCAGGGCCTTCACTCATAGGCTCTGACAAAGGACCGAGAAGCGCTTCTCTGGCACGGGCATATCCTTTCTCCCAGTGGAATTTTGCCATGCCCTCTCATGAAGATAAACATTTCTCAAGATTGCTTTTGCTGCCACCTTTTGGGGGTATATTTCCTTGAGAAATGAAGTGTTTTCATGCAGCTGGATGGCAGTTAGCTTTCTCCCCAGGCCGGTGGGGCTATTGTGTAGAGCACTGTGTACAAGCTGAGTGACTGTGTGGTGGCCCGGCCACCCGGTCAGGGCCTCACTGCAGGGGACATTCAGAGGGTTGCTCCCAGGGGTTTCCACCCCTCTGGGAAAGGCAGCTTTTAGGTGTTCCCCTGGGGATTCTGCCTCCCTGGCCTCAGTTGGTCCGCTAGTGGGCACCTCTGCCCAGCCAATCAGCATTCTTCCCTGGAATGCTTAGAGCTGAAGCTAAGGAGAGGATGCGCCTCCTTTCGGTGGTGGAAGCAACAGAACTTGAGGAGAGGGAGCACCCATCAGCCAGGTTCCCAGCCCAGGGAAGAAGACAGTCTACATGGCAGAGAAGGGGACTGCCCCAGGAGAAAAGTCAAGTCTCGGTTGAATTTGAGTCCTTTTCCAATTTTCCCTGAGGACTAAATCCACCCTCGTTCTACTCTAGATTATGTGTAATGCCCATTCTTTTACCTAAACTATTCTGAGTTGGACTTCTTTCACTTTTGATCTAAGGGTCATGATTCATATACCTGTGCCCTCACCCTGTGCTCATCAATTAAAACTTACTCAACATTTTCCCATTCTTTTCCGTGTCCTAAGGATTGAACAGACGATCTCATCACTGCTAACATTGAGAACAATGTGCTAGCCCTTAATGATCACAGGAAGCACTTACACAGTACTATTACAAATTTCAAAATAATTTTTCAATCAGTATTTCACCTAATCCACAAAACATGCGGGAAGGTAGGGCAGTTATGCTCTTCCTTACTTTACAGAGGAGTAAAGTTAGGCCTGGATTAATTAACTGCTGACTCACAAGAATTTTTGCCTAAATCCCCCCTGTTGTTTCCCGCCAGAATCTAAATTTCAACCCATATCTTTTGTCTCCAAATCCAGTATATTTTCCCCAATACCTTCTTACATGAGGAAGTGACCCAAAACTTTGACTTTGGGTTATTGATGAAAACCAGTGAGGAAGATGGTGTGATCAAAGAGACCTTCGTAGGATCTTCAGAACTGGTTAGGCAACGTTCAACTCTGCCTACAAGAAAGGGGGTAGTGCTGTTGCTTATGTTTGGAGGGAACAAAGGAAATAACACTTGGGTCAAGACTAGGATGAAGCAAGTGAGGAGGGGAGGCAAGTAGGAGACATCTATATTGAGGGTCATGCAAGGGCTTGCCCTGGCCCTGTGATATCCTTAAGGTCATAGCTGCAAAATTCAGACTTCAGGTGTCTACGAATAAAGACCCCCTGAAATAAAGACTCTGCTCCTACATGAAAGTAAGTGTTGGAAGGTATGTTGAATGAAGAATCAGATGACCAGAAGTAGGCACTAGTAGTCAACTCTGTCATGCCTCTCATTTAGACCTCATTGTTCTAATACCTTTGCTCAGTATTTGCACATATAATTGATTCACTTCGCTAGCCACCCTCTCAAGAAAAGTATTTTTTGCACTCATCCTGACACATAAATGTCCTAGGTGAAGGAAAATTACAATCACATTCTGTTGGGAACCTAGCAAAAACCCAAACAAATACTAAAAATCAGTATTTTTAAACCTAGAGTAGATCCTAGAGATAATCTATTTCAGGCAGATTTCTGTTACTTTTGACCAGAGTCCCAATTACTATACCCATGCTTTTAGGCTGCTATTACTGATCAAAACTTACCTGTTCTACTCTCTCACTGTGTCTCTCTCTATCAAATAAATAAATCTTTAAAAAAAAAACAAAAAAATATTACCTGTTCTATTTCCCTTTCTCTCAGTGTCAGGAAATTGAAAGTGATAGAGTGTAAGCGGCTTTGTCAAGGTCTTATAGCCATGCAGCAGAAAAGCCTGGATTAGAATCCACGTCTACTGAGACATAGGCCTCATTCTACTATGCCACGAGTCCTACATTAAATATTGGACTGAGAGGGTTATTGTCGAAAGTACCAGAAATTTTTAGTACTAATCATTTCAGGTATGTACAGTACTTAGAACTTTTCTAATTGCTTTTGCATTGGGTATTTTATTTCCAACTCACAAAAGTTTTGTGAGTAAATTATACCTATGATAAAGATAAGAAAGTTGAGGCACACAGTAAGGTTATGTGACTTATTTGAGGGAATATACTAAGAAAATAGCATAGCTGTTGTTTTCCTCCATCACTGTTCATGTTTTTCCCTACCAAATAACATGGCAAGCCAAACATATCTACAATTACTTATTTGTTTAATAACCATTCTCTCCTGCCCTATGTTAGTTATCTGTTGCCATATAACAAATTACCCTGAAACTTAGCAGCTTCAAATAACAAACACTTATTACCCCACAATTCCTGTGGGTCAAGAATCCAGTTGTCACTCAACTGGATGCCTGTGACTTAAGGTCTCTCCAGAGATTGCAGTCAAGTGTCATCTGGGGCTGCAGGCTCATCTGAAAGCTCAAATGAGCAATGATTCACTTCCACACTCTTGGCAAGACTGGGTTCCTCATGGGCTGTTGGATGAGGACCTCCATTCCCTACTGACTGTTGGCCAGAGACCTCACCTGGTTACCACACAGCCTCTCCAGAGGGCAGGTCTCAGCATGGCAGTTGGCTTCCCTCAGAGTGAGCACACGAGAGGGTAAAACAGAGAAGCCCAAGGCAGAAGCCATAGCACTTCGTGTAACCTAATCTTGGAAGTGACATCCCATTACTTTTGCCATGTTCTATTCATTAGAAGCAAGTCAAAAGGTCCAGCCCACACTCAAAGGGAAAAGATTACAAAAGGGTGGGACTTTCAGGAGTCTGAAATCACTGGAGCCTTTTTAGAGGCTGCCTATCACATGCTCCAAATTAAAATTACACTCTCAAGAAGCCTAAGGTGAAATAAGTCTAGAGTTAGTTTATTATCCTTCGTTTTTTAAGGAAAAATATTTTTTTATTATAAAGCAGAAAGGATTATTCATCCAAAAATTGTAGCTGGCAGCTTGTTTGATATTTTGAAGCCATTGTGCAAAGTGGACACGTATCCCAGAGGGATAAATCTGTGATTCTGCCATCCATCTCTCCCTCTCCTCAGAGCATGCTAATTTCATAGCTTGATTTTTTTTCCATCTGAACCGAAAGTCTTGCCTTCCAGACAGCACGAGTGAATGACACTGCCTGCACATCAGAAATTGCAACTGACATTTCAATTTTGCTTAATTTTTTTCCTTTCTTTGATAGTATTATGGAGAAAATTTACATTTGAATAAAAAGCAAATAGTGCATGTCAGAGTAAGCATCAGGGAATGTCAAATTGTTTTTTTCCAATTACAACTCTATTTCAAATAGAGTAATGCAATTAAAGGATAATTACTAGAAGCACAAAGCCAAGGTTACGATCAGAAATGGTTACCCTTTCACTTTAAGTCCTGTCTTGCTAAATAAAATATTCCTGAGGGGCAAGTTACTGTTTGAAAATAGAATACACTCATCCAGGAACAACCAAACACTTGGCAGTATTGACCAAAACATGTATTTGTGCATAAATACAAGTGTTTGAAAGAGATGAAAAGACACTAAAGGTGAGCTGCATTTTCCTTGGCTTTATCACTCTGATTAATAATGTGATAAATTAGCTGTAGGATGCAATATTAATTAACAGTATATTAGTTGCATTTTATTGCCAATAACATAACAAGCTCTGAAATAGTAGTCAGAATAAACTGCTGACGTGGGCTTTTCTGCAAACTGAGCTGTAGTTTGATTTCTCATTTGTCCAAGTGAAGCATCAGCAACTGAGTAAAACCAATTACCTCAAAACCCACCAAGCCCTCGGCGGCAACTTAGTGCATCTGAGCTTTGCCCAAATGTCATTACTTTCAAATCAGAGCCTGGTCTGAGATGGGGCACTGAAGAATTTCTACTGCTGAAAATAATTCAATATGGCAGTCTAGTTTTGTGATCCTTTGCAGAGCCAAATAGAAAGCAAAGACTCCTCCCAAGTTCGAGACATCTCCAATCCACAGCTGTCCCCTTTCAGAAGGCAAATATGTTGTAGAAGAATTCCCCAGGTCGTAGTCTTCATTTCTGAGGTGAAGTCCTGGGTTTGGGTGGGGGACACTTTAGGGAAAAGAATGCAAGGCATAAGAAGGTTTGGATAAGGAGTTATGTCACCTCACTACATAGTGAGAAACTCTATAGCACAAAAATCCACTAGGTAAGGAGAGAAGTTATTGCGTTAGCACATGGTCGGAGGAATTAAAACAAGCTGGGAAAGGTACATTATAGGTACTTGAAGAAACATCTGCCCATTAATTCACTTGTCTCCCCAGCACCCCCGCCCTTCTCTCTCCGATCACAGACACAGTCATTTTCTACCCCTTTTTCTTGCTTAACTTCCTTTGCAGCACTTACCACTATCCTAAATTGCATTTCAGATAGTTTACTCATTCATCACTCATGTATTTGCTTATTGCCTGTATCCCCACCAAACTGTAAGCTCCATGAGGTCTGGGAGTGCGTCTGTCTGTGCATGGCAGAGCCATGGCTAGTACAGAGCAGGCATAGAAATAGTTGAAGTGAAGAATGAACCCGTTCACCGAACTTCCATTTACCAAATGCCCAATGTCGAAGCTCAAAGGATTCGAAGATGATGAAGTCATAACTGTCATTCATAGGAGTTTACTATGTGCCCTCAGTGAGCTAAAAAGCTTTGAGTGTAATGAGTAACAGCTTTACATACAGTATCTTACTTAATCTCACAACAACTCTGCAAAGCATGTGTTTCAATTACCCTTTTTTTTTCTTTTCTATTTAGATAAAGACATAGCAGCTCACAGAGCCTGGCTCCCTTAATGCCACACAACTAGAAGGAGGTAAAGCCATGAATTAAACGGGTTTCCCACTCTGACTCCGGGTATTGTGTTCAAAGATGAATAAGATACAAACATTCTCTTTGAGAACCTCCCAGGCTCATGGTTTGGATTTGAAACATGCTGTCTTAGAAGGTCATCCTTGCCCTGCCTGGCCAGAGGAAGAATCCAGCAATGAGTCCTAGAGAATGGGACATTTGCCATCGTGGGAATTTCAGGAATGTCCTCCTTCCTGGCAGGATCTAGTATCCCATGCTGTTTTGCCTTTGGGTGAGGTCAGATTCTATTAGAGGTTCATGAGAGCAACATATATTCTCACATCCCTGGTTCCAGGTCTGTGTGTGAACTCAGCATCTGTCAGGGATCCTATTTACTTTTAATAAATCCAGCAATGAGTGATAAATAAGTGATGAGTCTCTGCCTCAGAGAATCCAGCAAGGGTAGGACCCAGCCAGGTGCTTGGGGAGCCAAACTCTTTTCCAGCATTCACAACTGAATTCTAAACAGCTGACACCAAACTCCACAGTCAGTTCAGACTGCAGAGTTTCTATATATTTTCTATGAACTATCCCTCTCTCTAGTCCCCTGGAATAAAAGAAAGTCCCTCAGCCTATTCATCCCACGAATTAAGAAAAAAAGAAAGAAAGGTGGAAGACTTTAAAAAGGTCTCCCTCAGTTACAATGCTGTTCATGTCCTTTGACCAGAAAGAGTTAGAGAAAAACTTCAGGATTGATCTGAGGGATGCAGAGCCCAGGTTCCATTAAAGTGTATTAATGCCAAGGTCTGTGCAATTAGTGAAAAGTCAATTCCCATTACTAGTTAACACTATTGAATATCTGCTTTCTTTAATAAAAAGCCATGTCCAGTACAAAGAGAATAAATCAATAGGTTCGCTGCATTTAGATCCATTTTGCCTTCTTCTAAAATGCACAGAGAAACTCCCTGTCAGAACTCCGCTGTCTGTCTGCCAAGCTCAGCCTGGGAGCTGGCAACCGGCCCTGATGTTTTTGCCTGGAATCTTTCATTTAGCACTCTCTTGCCTTAGCTTTCATTTCTCTAATCAGAAAATTCGAGTTTACCCCCATGCCTAAAAATCCTCTGTGTGAGCCCAATCTTGATCTGTCTCTGATTTGGACTTGTTTGGAAACCAAGCCGAGAAGCCGCTATGGACCTACTTCTAAGCCCCAGCGCTGGCTAGCAGCAGCTCTCCCTCAGGCTAGGAGAGGGTAAGGTGGACACAATCTCTCACCAGAGCCCAAAGAATCCATAGGGCATGAAAGAGTTTGCCCCTTTAGATATGCCCTTTCCATTCTTTTACAGCTGGTTAACCTTTTTTGCTGCCAATTTTGGAGGCAGCCTGGAATGGTCCAGATCCTCAACTGTGAAGAGCAAAAAAAAAAAAAAAAAAAAAAAAAAGGATACACCTGCCCCTTGATGTTTACAAGCCCCCTCTTGGTTCCCAGCATTTTCCCAGAGGAAGGACACATTCACTTCCCTGCTTCGGAGGCTGCTTCTCTGTAGCTAAGCCAGGCTATTCATCTTCTTTGGTGTGGACCACAAGAAGGGGAAAGCTGTTTAGACACTACTCTCATTATAATGCTTGGTTTACTACAGATTAAAAGGACATTTTGAACCCCACTGTCTCTCACGTACTTGATTATATGTGAGTTACTCTTAAATTGGAATATTGTATTTCCACTAAAGTGACTTGCATTTCTCCAAATCATTTCATCTTATTTACAAGAATTCTTAGTTTTTGATAGAAAAAGGAGGGTTGATATCATTTGGCCTTAGTCAGGTTTACTGCACAGAATTATCTGATATTCCTTTTTTATCCTTTGGTCCTTATTTTTATCAGTCAGTCCTCATTCACTGATTCAATCTTGCATCTTCTCTCCCTTCCCAGAGTGTGTGAGCCCAATCTTGATCTGTCAGGGTGGGCAGGCTTGGTGGTGATAATGATTTGGGTCATGGTTTTAGTAGTAGAAAGTATTTGAATTCCATTTTTTTCTCTCTCAGGTTTCAGCAAATTAGAATAGATTATTTTTTGATCTATACTAGTAGTATAGATTGTCTAATTATATAATACTATACAAATAGTTTAGATAGGTTTTTCAATCAGTCCGAGTCTAGTATTTCTGCACCCAAGAGGGTAAGTCTATGTAATAAAGCAAGAGCTAGCTGAACCCATATCTGCATATTCCTGTTTCAGGGGCCCTTTTATGCCTCTTGCCACAACTCCACTCCTGGTCCTGAGGTCGGGTCTGCCACTGCAGATGATTGCAAACCAGACCCTACACTATGAAACCAAAGAATGACCCTGCTACTGTTTTGGATGCTTCCTGAAGCCACTGAAATCGGCTGTTTTCCTGTCCCACTTCATAGAGCAGCACTGACACAAAGAGTAGACATTTCTACCTTCCTAATACAAGGGTGGGAACTGATCAGTTGTGAGGAAGCCTTTATGGCTACATAAACAGCCAGCTTTTCTTCACATTCAAGGTTAAAGATTTTCATAAGGCAGGTTGATTAGTGACAAGGAAAGACTTAAAAGTCATCAGACAGGCTGGCGGCACACAATAGCTCAGGTACCTCTGCAAAAGGGACACTGACTAAGGAACAGGTGACTGGATCAAGGGAACATAGAGATCTTTGCCATCCCAAGCAGATGAAAGCTGCCCTCCGGGCCAGAGGCAGTGACTCAATTTCCATTTTGGGACAGTGCTCACAAAGCGATGAATTGGAGTTGTCAAGAAATTAATCCAAGATGAAGTATGGTAATGAATGTTGGGAAATGAATAAATGCAGTCCCAAGCAATCTGCCTTTGTGACGTTTATACAAGAAAACTGCCTTTTAAGGGGTTCATATTTGTCTTTGGTTCTTTAGCAAACCCTGCTGTGACAATCTTGAAATGAATAGCAGGAGGTAGAATTGAATTAAACTATTTCGCTTTTCAAAATATAAAGAGATGTTTTAAAAGTTTAAAATTCACAGAATTGCCTCAAATGCTGCAAATCTTATGCAACACCAAGGAATTGATCCCTCTTATCTTCAAGGCGGAGGTGGGGTGAGGAGAGGGGTGACCAGAGATGTTCCTCACTCTGCAGGCACTCCTGAGAACCATCTTTTGCAAGAGAGTCAAGGTGCCAAGCCAGAACTGGCAAGAGAGTTACTCCATAAAATGAGAATGGAATGGAATGCACTCTCACCTTTGAATTCAAGTGCATGTTAAGATTTTTATCTGAAATGAATTCTGATTCATATCAACTTGGACTAAGGGAAAAAAGACATTCAAACATGTGTTTATGCTTGTTGACATGGGTAAAGGATACACCTTTAATCTGAGTCATAATAGAGAAATGCGTACCACTGATACAGTCTTACCAAGAAAGTCAATATTCCACATCCCCCAAGACACGAGGAAATTTGTTTCAATGATTGTGCGGTCACTGTACAGCCCTAAGAATAAGCTACATTGAGTGCCCTCAACTCTCTCCACACCACTTTGTTCTTTTTAGTTATTGTCTCAATTCCTCTCTGCAAAACTTTATTTTCTGATCATTTCAGAAAAAAAGAGAAATGGACATACCTTCCATGGATACTTTAGAAGACTTGATGCTGGTACAGAGAATGGAGAGAGGGTTGACTTCCATATTGTTAGGAGGGAATTTGTGTCCATGGCAATGGACATCACACACACACACACACACACACAGAATAAAACAAACTCATCTCTTTGGATAATGATGCCAGATGCTTGCAATCAGCTATCTTCATTAATTTGAACCACTCAGGTCTTTCAGTGGAGATAAAATGGAACTCATATTGGTTAAGATCTAGAGCTTGGCTGGATAAGTCCTGTCAACAAGAAGCAGCAGGTTTTTCCATTTCTTCACTCTTAGTTTATAGTCTACGTTCCTCGGATAGACAGTCTTACATCACCTGTTGCTTCTTCCATGATTTCTTATCAGAAATTATTTTAAAGGGTATGAAACCATCATATCTAATGGCTTCCCATCTCACTCAAGGCCCATCATCAAGCCACCAGCCAACCACTCACACACCATTTTCATTCCTTCTCCAGCCTTCTCCAGGCACACTAGCCTATGTGTTAGTCCTTGGACACTCTAGGCATGTTCCTGCTCAGGGCCTTTGTGCTTGCTATTCCCTCTGACTGGCTTGCTCTTACTACAGTGTACACATGGTGAAATTGGGTAGTAACTCAAATGCTGCTTTCCCAATAGTGACTCAAATGTTGCTGTCTCACCTAAAATTTTAACCTCCTCCATCTCCCAAACAATTCTTATCCCTTTTCCTAACATAGCATATGATTCACTTTTTCAATCTTATTTAGTCTGTTTCCCCACTTGAATGTGGAAAGGACAGTGTTTTATTCACTGCTGTGTCCTTAGTGCCAGGAACAAGGCCTGGTATGTAGTAAGGGCTCAATAAATACTTTGAAGGAATAAATGAATATCAATTATTTACCAAGGGAGACAGTCATCTCCCTTTATTCACATATAAAGGCCTTTTCATGGGACAGTAGAAGCATTAACATGATACTCTTCATTGTAAAAGGCTACGAGCTCTTACCATGTATCCAGCATTATGTGAAATGCCTTACATGTGTTATCTTATTTAATCTTCACAATGAACCCCTGAGCTGAGTGTGGTCATTTTTAGTTTACACTGACTAAATGAGAAGCCAAGGAAATCAAGTAATCTGCTCACATCGGCATATTAGTATGAGGTAGATAGAGCTCAAATGCAAGTTGAAGTTTGTCTAACACATAGGTTTCAACCAAGGGTGATTTTTACCCACCCCCACCACCAACCTCCCTGGAACATTTGGTAATGTCTGGAGACCTCTGTCATTGTCACAACTGGAGATTGTTACTGGCATCTAGTGGGTAGATACCAAAGATGCTGCTAAACATCCCACACTGCACAAGCCAATTCGCCACAATAAAGAATTATTCAGCCCAATTGTGCTGAGGATGAGAAACCCTGGTCTAAACCCATAGACTGTTCATAGTCACTTTGCAGTTTTGCTCGATTAGTTGCTAGTAGCAGTGAAAATGGCATCAACTCTTCTAGAAAGCAATATGATGATAGTGTTTCTCGGGAGTGTCAAATGTTTTCATATCTTTTGACCCTGAAATCCTACTTCTGTAAATCTGGCCTCAGGAAGTAATCTAAAATGTAGAAAATGTCCCCAAATATTTATCATGACATTATTTGTAATAGCAAAAAAATGAAAACCACCCGATGTCTTGTAATAAAGGAATCATTAAGTAAACTCTGGAATATCCACTTGGAACATTAAGCAGCCATTAAAATGATATTTATTAGCATTTTGTAGGGAGATAGGAAAATGCTTACATAGAAATGGTAACTTTTAGAAATTAGTTTCAAAATTATGTATGCAGGAGGACTATTTAAAAGCTGACAAAAATTTTATAAAATTATACAAAAGAGGTGAAGCAGAAATACACTAAAATAGTAATAGTGTGGTAGGACAATAGCTGGATAATTTATTTGTTTTCTCTTTCAGTACTTCCAAAATGTTCAATAATTACAAGGTATTCATTTTATAATGGGGAAAATATATATTTTTAAAAATAAGGCTTTTTTTGCTCTTGTAAGAAGAAAGAAAGGTAAGTAAGACAAGTGTCCCTAAGCTGAACTTCAGACCTATTTGTGGTGGGTTTTTTCCTCACCAATGGATTTATTGTGTTTAATTAGTTTTTATTACGATTCCTCTTAGGTAGCTGTCTTTGCTGTGGGAAGAAAGTCATGGTTAGTTATTTTATGGCAGCTGCAATTAGCTCCATCTTTGCCTGAGTATACCTACCCAAAACATTTCACTTGCTTATCTTAAATTGGTCTTCTAATGTTTTAAAAACAGTTGAGCCCATTAGATCAAAGAAGTTCTACCCTTAGAACCAGGACTGCCATCAAGGCAGGTACTATTCAGAGCCCTGAGGGACATGAGGATGATGGGATGTGCATGGTTAAGCTCCTTTGTATGGACCTCCAAACCCCGGAGCCATGCATGAGTCTAGTGACTACGAGTGGGCTCTGCACTCCAACAGCCTTGCTTCAAATTCAGATTCACACTCACCAGTGTACCTTTAAGTCAGCTCTTACCTCTCTGTGCCCTCTCTGGATTCCAAGTCTATGTTTAAATCCTCTATAGGAAATGCTGTTAATGTCTCACAGACCCCATGCTCTTTGGATACTGTGACTTGGAACCATCTACATAAGAAAAACTTGTCCCACGATCCACCTAGTGTCTTACCCTCATCCCGCACCCCGTTTTCCAGATGTCTTTCGTTTGAAGGAAACTTTAGGCTTAGCCCATAAAAATTGTGATACAACCTATGAAAGCTCCATTCAAGACGCTCTACCTTTGGATTTTGTTTTCATTCAAAGCTGCCTTCACCTTGTGGACTGCCAGGGGTAAGGCTTGGCTTTCTGGTCCACCTGAGGGGCGGCCTGGGACAAAGAAGGAACACAGACAAAGCAGCTACAGAGGTGGCATCCTCATTCACTCGGACACTATTTGGGAAACGAAAGAATGGACACCTCGGTTATTTAATTAACCCATGGAGTCTCTGGAATGTAAACATTTTCTTTGTAAAGCCCTGAGACCTCTCTTATTTCCAACCAGCAGGACATTATTTCTGTCTTTCCTGTTCTCTCTGCTCTTGACCCCTCTGTAATGCATTGTTAGATGACTTGTTTGCACAGGTTTCCCCCTCCCCCAAATTCTTGAGGCATTAGAAATTTTCTCCCTTATCAATTTCCCAGGGACTGGCCCTCTATTCCCTAATGGCACCGGATTGGTACACACGGCAGACAGTGCCTAAGAAACAAAAAAGGAAAAGCAGGAAGATAGAGATACACAGAGCCAGGCTCCCCGTCTATTCCCCATGTGTCCCACCGACAATGCTGTGTGGAAGGGAAATTGTTCTATCAGCGACTGTGCGAGATTCATGACCCCACCACAACCTTGAATTGGCCTTTAGTTGTCGCTGATGGGAACTGAAGAACAGCGCCTGTCGACATGATTGCTACTCTCCAATGAATCAGAACATACAGGGCGAGGAGCAGCACATTAAACCAGCAACAGAAATATATCACTGTACTTTTATATAGATGTATTGCTTTTGCCCAGGCATATAAATGATTGGGCCAGGCACTTATTTTTTTTTTCAAGGACTATAAATTAAAAATAAGCTAAGGGTTTTTGAATTATGTTCTTTTTAAAAAAAAATTAGGGTAGCTATTTTAAGGCAACAGTGAAATATTTAAAGATCATCTTATATGGATATTTCAGCCACTGGCTTTGGGAGGAAAATCAACCCTTGCCACCTGCACTCAGGTTACTTAATACACGAGCACCAGTTTATCATGTGCTGTCATTTGCTAATTGATCTTTTTAAAAAGTAAATGTTTCCCATATTTACTTCCCTGCCTGCTTATTGATAAAAGTATAGTTCACAAATTTAAGTTGTGATTTAAATAGACAGCAAGCATATTCACCAGCCTTGAACAAGGTGCTGTAAGAGTCAAGGTGTTCAGAGAAAGCTAAGAGAAGGTATCAATAATTCTTAAATTAGGGGTTATAGGGCCCCATTGAGAATATGCTGAGGCCAGTGGACACTCTCCCCAGGAGCACACAGGCATGCTTACACTTATAAGCAAAATTCTTCATTTCAATTCAAGGACTCCCAAACTGTCTGAAGGCCTTCCCTAGAGCCGGGGTTGAGAGATCCCCTGCCTCTGAAGTCATCATGTAAAGCTCTAAAGTGACACTAGGAGGATGGTGATCAGCTATGAAGCATGTCTCAAGTAGTTGGTTACTAACAATAGGTAAAGTATAGATACTTGCAAATGATTTACTTTTTAGAAGTATGTATGGCTGAGGAGCTTCAAAGGTTTTCCTATAATAGGATCACTCTCAACTATCACTGTGTCAATAGGACCTATGTGGTCTAAGCCCTGCTTACTCTCTGACATCACCTCTTACAGCTTTTCTCCTTACCCTAAAAGTTCCAGCCACATGGTTTCCTTTTAAATTTTCAGCTAAGTTCTTTCCTGCCTTGGGGCATTTTTAGTGCTGGGCAATATTCTAGGCACAGTTTGAACAAGGCCCCAATATCTGTCTTTTGTGGATCTTATAATCTGCAGAGGGAAACACACAATAGGTAGGGAAATAAATCTATAAGTCTGATCATTTCACATGTTATGAAGCAATTAAAGTAGAATGATAATGGGATAGAGAGTAATTGATGGGTGGCCAGGTGATGCCTCTTTGTGGAGATTTTACCTGAGATGAGAGAAATGAGAACCAGCTGCAGATCAAAGGAAATATTTTGCAGTAGCAAGTGCAAATGCCCTGAGGCCGGAAAGAACTTGGTTTGGAAGGTCAGAAAGGAAGCCATGTGGCATCTGATATGTTCTCTCAAGGAAAAACTTAAATGATCTATGCTGCTGCCCAACTCATTGATACAATATAAAGCAGTTGTGGTAATTACAAATTAAGTTCTATATTTCCCTGCAATAATTTTGAGTTTTTGTCAAAATATGGATATGCAAATCCAAGTAATCCAAGACCAGGTTTGAGATGGAGTAATATGAGGCTCAGAGGGGTTAAGTAATTTGCCTGAGGTCACACAGCTGCTTAATAAATCAACTTAGTGGAAGAGACCAAAGCAAAGCCCTGGCTTCTGCATTTGCAGGGTGGTATTCTTGCCTTGTACCACTCTGCCTCCCTGTACCCTCTGTCTTCATATAACTTACCAAAGGCCACTTTTTCTTGAAGAGTAGTCTGGTGCCTGGTTCCATACGCAATTATGGCCCAGAGACACACCATCATTACATAGTTTTTACCTTTATGAACTTTAATTAAAAATCCAGCTCAGCATTCCTTGATGTCTTGGGTTTACCTATATAGCCAAAGGTAAGGTAAAAAATGTCTCATCCCTTAAAAAAACGAAACAAAAACAAAAACACAACAACAAAAAACCCACTATCCTCTCTGGGCCAGGCATTGAGATCAGTTAGACTATTATAGGTTCTGGGTACTCACTTGCGTCTGGTTGGGCTAGCAGTTGGGACAGACGGTCTTTCAATATTGAATGTCCATGTTAAGAAGAATAATCATGCCTCTACCCCCTTTGTCCCTCTGGGCTCCAAATAGCAACCAAATTGACAGCAGTCTTGATTCTGCATACGTGTAGAAATTCTCTGATCTAATGGAATCAAATATTTTAAAACATTAGAAAGAGGGGTGCCTGGGTGACTCAGCCAGTTGAGCATCTGACTCTTGATTTTGGCTCAGGTCATGATCTCAGGGTCATGAGCTTGAGTTCCACGCTCAGTGGGGAGTCTGCTTGAGATTCTGTCTCTCCCTGTCCCTCTCCCTCTGCCCCCCCCATCATGTTCTCTCTCTCTCTCTCTCTCTCTCTCCCCCTCTCTCTCTTTCTCTCAAATAAATAAATCTTTTGGTAGCTACCAAAAGCTGGCAAAGAATAAGCTAGGTCTAGCCACTACTACAAAACTAACTACTGTACCAATACTAAACTCTCTCATAACAAGATTCTAAGAAAGAGTTTGGTCCAGTCCAATATTGAAATGCCCTTTTGAACTTCTAAAAAAAAAGTTCAGAAAATAAACCTAGCACTCTTCTAGTGCCTCTGATAAAACTCAGGCTCACAGTCCTCTCCTCCAGCATCTGAAATCTATCTTCTTGCCAACAAGTTTCTCTCTCCTTTTTCATACTGCTGGTGGGAGTCATGCCTTCACAAGCACAATTTGGCTATTGGGTATCAAGATGCTCTAAAAACTATGTAGATTTTGACCCAGTAATTGATCATGACTAAATCAGAGATACCTACAAGATTACATGGCAAGATAGTCACAGCAGCTTTATTTATAATGGTGAAAAAATTGAAAATAATCTAAAGGAGCTTATAATCTCCCAAAATGTGTTCTGTGGAAATGGGTCTCCTAATAATCTCCAAACATGCATATACAGGATTGGGTGATTAAATGAGTTTGAGGGCGCCTGGGTGGCTCAGTTGGTTAAGCGACTGCCTTCGGCTCAGGTCATGATCCTGGAGTCCTGGGATCGAGTCCCGCATCGGGCTCCCTGCTCAGCGGGGAGTCGGCTTCTCCCTCTGACCCTCTTCCCTCTCATGCTTTCTATCTCTCATTCTCTCTCTCTCTCAAATAAATAAATAAAAAATCTTTAAAAAAAAATAAATGAGTTTGAGACACACATACGATATCTCTCTTTTGAAGAGTCACAAAACATATTAGATAAATCTTTTCTAAAGAATTCCTACAGTAAAGAAATCTATTTAACCATGTTGAACTTAATGTTTCTCAAATCACATGGCCATGGAACTCCTTTATTATATAACACTTCTTGATATACTCTAGAAATAAGGCTCTACGAAATATATTTCAGTAAATACTAGGTTAAATAAATTTACATATTTGTATTATGGAATGCTTCACTGGTATTTAAGACAATGTTAAAGAAGATTAATTCTATGGGATAAGTACTGATGATATATTGTTGAATGTGGGGGGGGAGTAGGTTATATAACAATGAATATCTGATTAGTCTAATTTTGAAAAAGTGAGTATGTGTACATTTATACCAAAATAGTAACAGATTTGATTTCTTGGTGATGGAATTACTGATGGCTTTTTTTTCTTTGTGCTTTTCTAAATTTCCCCAATTTTCTATAATAAATAGGCATGAATCTTGTTATGGGGAAAATATTATATATTTTTAAACTTTTATTTCAAAATAATTTGAGTTATCGCTATAGACTGAATATATCCAAATTCATATGTTGAAACCTACTCCTCACTGTGATGCTATTTGGAAATAGGGCATTTGGAAGGTGATTAGGTCATGAGAATGGAGCCCTCATGAATGGAATTAGTGCTCTTGTAAAAGAGATCCCAGAGAGAATCCTTACTCCTTCCTCCATGTGAGGACATAGCAAAAAGACAGCCAGCTATGAACCAGTAAGTGGGCTCTCACCAGCTACCAAATCTGCCAATGCCTTGTCCTTGGCTTTCTCAGCCTCCAGAACCTATGAGAAATAAATTTCTGTTGTTTATAAGCAACCCAGTTGATGGTATTTTGTTATAGCAGCACAAATGGACTGAGACAGTTATAAAAGTACAAAAAAAAAAAAAATAGTACAGAAAGTTTTCACACACTCTTTACCAAGAGTACTTCCCCTTGTATTAGCATCTTACGAAACCACACAATGACTGAAATCAGGAGTTTAGCACTGATGGAATACTCCCATGAATTTCACAGTTTCCCCACTTATACCTTCTTTCGGGTTCAGAATCCAATCCAGGCTCCCACGTTGTGTTTAGTTCTCATGTCTCCTTAGTCTCCTATGGTCTGTGACAGTTTCTCAGGTTTTTTCCTTGTCTTTCATGACCTTAATACTTCTAAAAAGTCCTGGACTAGTTATCTGTAGAATGTTCCTCAACTTGAATTTGTCTGAGGTGTTCTTAGTCTAGTTTCATGCATTTTTGACATTTTTGCAAAAAAGTCACAGAATTCGTGTTGTCCCCTTCCCAGTACGTCATATGAGGAATTACATAATGTAATATTTTATTACTGGTGTCATTAACTTTGATCACTTAATAATTATCTTTTGGGAAGCTATTTTGAGACTATGCAAATCATCATACTTTCACCTACTAATTTTAGTATCATAATGATTCTTAACTATACAAGTTATTACTGTTGTGTTTCCTAATATCATTCCACACTTATTAATTAGAAATCTACTGTAAGAAAGAGTTGCCCCTTTGCTTCCATTTATTTATTTATGCAACTATTTTTATGTAGGTGTGGACTAATGGTTATTTATTTTATTCATGGGTTATCATTAATGATTTTGGTTTCTGAAACCATCCCCGATTTGGCCATTCAGAGCCCCTTCAAATTCACTCCTGTGTGCTTTTAACATGTCCCCATCCTTTTTTTCAGTACTACTTTTCTTTCTGGCACACAAAATATTCCAGAATCATCTTGTGCTTTCCTCTCTTCAGCCCTGGAATCAAACATTTCTCCAAGAGAAACCAAGATGTGGGTACATTGCTACCAGGGAATCACTGGTTCTAGGCCCTTCCAAGTGGACAGAGTTTGGAAATACACAAAGTATACTCACACACATGCATACAAAAATATCTTTATTTTCTTATCTACCCCTCTCTATCTGTCTATCGGGGACTTCATGTTGATAATACCTTTGATTCCAATCAAACTCTACAGAATTAATTTTAGTCTTCCCACTTTTATTTGTAACCCCTTTCTCTGACAGTGAGAGACCTGGCTTTCATTACCCACAATACATTTATTTGTTCAATCCTAGAACACACATAAAGAGTTTCAGAATTTCTAGCCCATACCATGTGAAAAAAATTAACTTACCAACTGTAGTATAGTATTTGTACATAATTATTTTTGTCTTTAGCTGAATCATAAGTAGGTACTGCTTCCCAACATGACTTGGGTTACTTCTCTTCTCCTTTTGGAGTGGTCCTATTATTTTGTCAGTTAGGTTAATTTTTCAGTCAGGTTCACTTTTATGGTTTGTATTCCATTGGAGATCTCCTCATATCCTGGTTGATTTAAACTTTATAAATTTATTTTGGGGGTGAACAAAATATACCCAAGAGTTAGAGTTATGTATTAAAAATTATACTTGGGGCGCCTGGGTGGCGCAGTGGGTTAAGCGTCTGACTCTTGGTTTTGGTTCAGGTCGTTCAGGTCATGATCTCGGGGTCATGAGATGGAGCCCCACATTGGGCTCCAAGCTCAGTGCAAAGTCTGCTTAAGACTCTCCCTTCCTCTCCTTTTGCCCCTCCCCCCACTCTCTCTCTCAAATAAATAAATAAATCTTAAAAAAAAAATACACTCAAGAAGTGTCACTCTCCCTGATGCCTACCATACCTTTCCTATTCCCCCATTCTTTCCATCCTTTTCCCACCCACCACCCCTCAGTAACTAATTCAATTAGTTTTTAGTTTTTCCTTTCTGCATTTCTTTTGCACAAATGAGCAGATACCTATATATTTTCTTATATCACCTTCTTTCTTACATGAGAGATAACATGCTATAAGTACCCTTTACACTTTGCTTTTTTTCATTTAACAGCATATCCCAGAAATCATTCTGATTCTTTTTTATACTTACATAGTACTTCATTGAGTGACTATGCCATAGTTTATTCAACCACTTCCCTATGTGTGAGTATTTAAGTTCTTTCTAATATTTTAAAAGTACAACTAATGCTGAAATGAATAAACTTGTGCATATGTATTTACATATTGTTGGACATCTATCTTCAGTATAGATTCCTAGAAGTGAAATCGCTGCAACAAAAAGTAAGGGAATATGTTGTTTTGCTAGGTATTGCCAAATTATCCTCAAGAATGGTCATGCCAATTTGCATTTTCATCAGCAATATATGTTTGTTTCAGGGTGCCTGGCTGGCTTAGTCTGTAGAGCATGCAACTCTTGACCTTGGGGTCATGAGTTTGAGCCCCTTGTTAGGCCTAGAGCTTACTTTAAAAAAAAAAAGAACGCTGGGGCTCCTGGATGGCTCAGGCAGTTAAGTGTCTGCCTTTGGCTCAGGTCATGATCCCAGGGTCCTGGGATCGAGCCCCGCATCGGGCTCCCTGCTCAGTGGGGAGCCTGCTTCTCCCTCTCCCTCTGCCTGCCGCTCCCCCTACTTGTGCTCTCTCTGTCAATTAAATAAATAATATATATATATATATATATATATAAAGAATGCTTATTTCTCCATTGTCTTGCCAACAGAACGTGCTTTCTGCTGGTTAATTTTTACCAATCTAATAGGTGAGAAAAGGAATGTAAGTTGAGTGTTGATTCACTTCATTTCGCTAATAATGGCTGGTGGCTTGAATATATTTTATGTGTTTAAGAGCTGCTTCATATTTTTTGTGGGTGAATTGTCTTCATGCCTTTTTCTCATTTTTGTATCATGCTTTTGGTCATTTATCCCTCGGTTTTTAAGAGTTATTTATGTTCTTAAATGGATTAGCCTTTTGCAGAGTACGTAACAAATACTTTTTCCCAGTTTTGGCTATTTTTGACCTTTTTATAAGGCATTTCTGCTCTGCAAAATTTTTAATTTTCTGTAGTCAAATTTATCAATTTTTTTATCTCTGCATTTCATTGTATAATTTTAAGCATGTGCCTATTCCTTACCTGAAGACTTAAGACACTACATTTCAGTGCCAAGAAAAGTAAGAACTTACTCTAGGGTATTTTAAACCTGAGAGGGAGAGTAAGGAAGTAGAAAACTCAATGGCCCTGCAATCAGGTGGGCTCTATTCCCACCTCGTTCCCTTTCATCTTTTAGCTGTGAGACCTGTGGCAAAGTATTTAACCTCTCAGAGCTTAGTTTTTCTCTTCTGTAAAATGGGATGGTAAAAACCTACCTTGTGCTGCTAAAAGGATTTGAAATGCTTATTTCAGTGCTTGGTACTAAGGAAACATTTATTATTAGTAGTATTAGTATTAGTATTCATAATACATCTAATTCTAAGTGATAACTTAATGAAAATCTTAAAAGATGTATCTGATATTTTGTTCCCAATATTATCTCATCAAGACTCTACCACTTTAGGGGCGCCTGGGTGGCTCAGTCATTAAGCATCTGCCTCCGGCTCAGGTTATGATCCCAGGGTCCCGGGATCGAGCCCCACATCGGGCTCCCTGCTTAGCGGGGAGCCTGCTTCTCCCTCTCCCACTCCCCCTGCTTGTGTTCCCGCTCTCACTATGTCTCTGTCAAATAAATAAATAAAATCTTAAAAAAAAAAAAAGACTCTACCACTTCTATAAAAGCACAGAATCTAAAAGATTTTCTCCCATTTACCTGTATGTTCATCAAAATTGTTCTCCTCTTTGCTCTCTGAAATACTTTATCTTTTGAAATGCTATCATGTCTCTGTTCTATAATGCATTCAGAGAAATGTAAGGATGGGAGTTAACATCCATAAGGCACATGGAAGTGACAGATAAGAGCATCAAAATGAGTTCCAGAAAGGATCCTAATTAAGCCAATTCATTATCACCTTATCTCTCCAAAGCCCTCTCCTGCCCCCAGATCCAAGTTCAAAGTTTTGTGGTCTTTCCCAAAGGACACATGTTCCATAGAACCAGGAATCTTCAGCTGACACTGGTTATCGTCAGTACCACAAAGGTACTCATTGGAATTCCTGTTGCCAAATGTGCTCTTGCCTTAACAGGCAATTCCTTTTCAGCTTCCCTGTGAAATGAAACAGATGCCCATAGGGAAGTCTGATGTCACCTTTGTTTTCAGTACCATTCAAAGCAAACACAACCAAGACTATTCCCCTAATCCTTTGGCAGCTGCTTCTAAATTATTTGAACATGATGAAGTTCCCATCTACCAATAAGTTAATTAGGTGGATGTGTGTCCTTATAGAGTACAGATGTCTTGCAGGACAAAAAAAAAAAAAAAAAGAAAAAAAGGAAAAAAATTGTCTAAGAGCCCCCTGGATGGGAATGGATCTTCTTCTACTTAATTGCCCAAGGGAGTGATTTGGACATAGTCCTCCCACCATCCTTTTGTAATTCCTCAGTGCCTCAGGGCACATGCAACTGATAGAGGGGAAAAAAAGAGTAGAAGTGACAAATAAAAGGCAACTAACTTTGATTGCACATCCACTAAAATCTGGGTGCTACATTAGGTACTTAGAGATATATTATTTCAATGGTCCTTAGTCAAGGGGATACCACCCTCAAGTGGCATTTGGAAAATTTGTGGAGCCATTTTTTGTTGCCATAATAATTTAAGAGTACTACTGACATTTATGGAGTGGTGTGGTATAATAAAAAAATAAATACTTGTCCAAGTTTTCTGGCACAAAGCCCCTAAAATGCTTGGAATCTCCTGAGCGATAAGAGTGTCTTTTGTCTTCTAATGAGATGGCTGTTAGGCAAGGAGTGGGGAATGAGATAGGGGGATGTGCTGGGGCATGGGGGCCCTAGATACCTTCAGGATGAGGGGTGGTCACCAGAAAGACCAGCCATGATTAGATTGTTGGAACTTTATACACTCCTCCTTCCCCCATGCCCCCACCCCGCCTCTGGGGAGGAGGGAAGGGCTGGAGATTGAGGCCAATCACCAAAGGCCAATGATTAAATTAATCATGTCTACATAATAAAACCGCCACAAGAAAACCCTAAACAATTGGGTTTGGAGAGCTTCCAAATTGGTGAACATGTCTCCATCCCAGAAGAGAGGCAGAGTGGCATGCCCAGAAAGAGCAAGGAAGCTCTGCACCTCCCTCCACCCCAGACCTTGCCATATGCATCTCTTCCATTTGGCTGTTCTTAAATTGCATCTTTTTTTATAACAAATCTGTAATGGTAAGGATAGCACTTTCCTGGGTTCTGTGAGTCATTCTAGCACATTACTGAACCTGGAGTGGAGAGATGGTGGGGACTCCCCAAGTGTGGGGAGGCTTGGGCACTCCATTTGCAACTGGTGTCTGTAGTGGGGGAGTCTTGTGGGAATGGGTCCTTAACCTTGGGATCTGCACTAACTCTAGATAGCATCAGAAATGAACTGAATTGTTGGATACCCAGTTTGTGTTGGGAGAATTGGTTGTTGGTGCTGGAAAAAACAACAGAGGTGAGGACCAAAGATGCCTCATGCTTGACACCCTGCAGTGCATGGAACAGCTCAATTGTCCTGTATCCCACATGGCTTTCAAGGGGCTCACTAGTACAAACCTGTTTAAAATTATCTGAGCCTAGAACTTTATTTTATTTACAGAGTATGTTTGGCATAGTTTTTATATAACTTTCCAGAAATGCAACTATTATGTAAACTGAGGGAACACTGCACTTTATTTTGTGTACTGTGGTACGCTTGAGTTGCTAATACAACACAGTTGTATTGGTCTGCATTTCTACCCGTCACATATATGGTGAAAAATGTAGGTGTAAACACTAGACCAACTCATTATATTGTCTAGTGTAGTTGTGCCTGAGTATTTATAAATTATTTTGTTATAAATTACTTTGCTTTTATATCTTCTTTGTTTCACATATGGGCATTTTGGATTTTTAATGTGTGTATATAGGGTATGTTATTTATGAATTTTATTTCAGGATAATAAAGGAGGCATTGCAAAATATTTGTAATAAAATTACAACATTTGTTCTAGGAGGGTTGAGACTCAATGTATTATTTCATCAACTCCTCACAATGATTTTGAGATCTCTTATTAGGCCTGCGTTACCTATGCAGGAATTGGAGACCAGAGTGGCCAAGTCTCTTGCCCAAAATCACACAGCCAGTTAGTAGCAGAGCCAGGATTCAAATTGTTTCTTTCTGGTTCCAAAGGCCAAAATTTAGCAAACATAAGGGGACAAAGCCTAGAAGGATGAATTAAGGGAAGGATAAGGAAAGCAAAAAAGATTGAGGAAAAAGTATGGAGGAGAAAAAAAGATGCAAATTTATTTTCGTTTTAATTGTTAAACTCTGATGCATCGTCTAAACATACATAAAAGGTTTTCATTGATACTGTTTGGTATCTGCTGTACATAATGTATATTAAAAATACTGAGGATACAAAATAATTTTTAAGTACATGACACAACCCTATTTTTGAAAAACTTGTAGTTCGGAAGATAGAGTATCTTCCCTTAAACAAACAACATGGTCCAGTATAACTTAAGTCCAAAAGGAGAGGGGCAGCATCATTTATTCATCTAAATGCACAGCCTAGTTTTAAGATAGCCTTTCTTGGGGAACCTGGGTGGCTCAGTCAGTTAAGCACCTGCATTCAGTTCAGGTCATGAACCCAGGGTCCTGGGATTAAGCCCCACATCGGGGTCCCTCTCCTGCTCCCCCTGCTTGTGCGCTCTCTCTCTGCCAAATAAATAAAATCTTAAAATTAAAAAAAAAAAAATCATTCCTTAAGATAGCCTTTCTTTTTCATGCCATAGCCAAGGAATGAGAAGCTAAATGGTTAAACGTTCAATGAAAACTTCGTGTGGCAGGATCACAATTTTCTCCCCTCCTCAGTAAAGCTGATTCCTGTATCTGAGGTTGATCCTGGCTTTATGAGACACAACTTAGGCCAGTTTTACTTTTCCATAGCTGACGCTTGGGGGTACCCAGATTTTACTGGAAACAAATACCACAGCCCAAAAAAGGGAGGATCAATCAGGTTGCCAGTAAATGCATCATGCTTGGTGCCACATCCAAAAGCCACAGCCACCACAGGGTAGATGAGCGGCCCATTTCCTGGTCCTGTCTGCTGCTGCCGGTTTGCCAGGACCAAAGTCAAGGGAACTGCTGTCTCTTTGCCCCAAGGGGAGTTTATTTCCCTTTGAGGACTCACAGGCAGAGGCAGATTTCTGTGAAGCTAAAGAAGCTTAAGATTCAGGGACCCTCATTTAGGAGGGGGCACCAATATGTTCACATGGTCATAAGCTTTAATAACTTTCCCAAAAGTAAGATATTGTAACTACAATTGGTTAAAGCCACGGTCTCTTTTTTGGGGGGGGCATCTCCTCCCACCCACATCCCTTTGTGCCAAGAGGGCATTGGGACGACAATGGGTATTTTCAGTTCCAGCTAAGAACGTGGGATGGGAATACATTTAGTTTGGGTATAGTGGGATATATTTTTGGGGTTCACATTCACTTTTCCAACCTTGGTCATTGTGTTTCTTTTATCTATCTATCTATCATCTATTATCTATCTATCATTGAGATATATTGGCATACTAGTTTCAAGTGTATAGCATAATGATTATATATATATGTGTATATATATAGTATGATGACTCACTTCTATATACAAATAAGTATAGCTATCTGTACTGAGATTAAAATGGCTTCCAAGAATATTCTTATCACTGATTACACTGGCTAACCCATCACTGAGCACGTCATGAAGATACAAGGCCATGGGGTCGTATGGCATTACCAAAGTGTCAGACGTTTATAGGTCATGTGGAGAAGCAAGGTATGAAATGTTTAGAGCCAGAAGTCTGTCTGTGGAAAATTCTTCCAAATCCTAGAGCCCATATATAAAAGAAACTTATGGAGGCTTTCCCAAATTTGACAATATTAAAAATGAATTGATGTTACCCATCACAACTGGCATGGTTGAAAAAAGTACTTTTCTAATCTATCAAAAATAAAAGACAAATTTTGATATTAGAGGAAAGATTGAATTATCTTTCTCTTCTTTTCCTTAGAATATTATAAAATCATTGTCAAATAAAGAGTTATCCAGAATACTGATCCAAAAATGTAAGGAATGAAAAAGTACTAGAGAGGTAAAGGTTCTGAGCACTCAATTTCAATGTGTGGCAAGGTTTTTTTCCCCCCTTCATCACCAAGCAATTCTCGAACACCAGCTGGTTGTCTTACAGCTCCACTCGATAGTGGCTGATCCCATAGGTTAAAGGCTCAGTCCCACGAGACTACCGCCCTGTCCAACCCACTTCTACCCTCCACCCTCACACTTCAGACACTAGTCACAAGTCTAGGTTATAGACCAGAGGTTCCCATGACCCCATCCTTGGGTTTGACTGATTTGCTACCGTGCCTTACAAAACTCAGAGAAAGATTTCATTTAATATATTACTGGTTGGTTAGGAAAGGATGTAGCTCAGGGATAGCCAGATGGAGGAGATGCCTTGGGCAAGTTATGAGGAAGGGATATGGGCCTTCCAGGCCCTCTCCAGACTCCACTTTCTGCAAATTTCCACCAACCTGGAAGCTCATAATTTCAATTATGAAATTGCCTCATAATATAACAAGACACCTTTATGGTTCCCATTACTTAGGGAATTCCAAGGGTTATAGGCTCTCTGTACCAGAAATCCTTTTGGGTTTTTATGGAGGTTTCATTTCATACACATGATTGATGAAACCAATGGCCATTGGCAATTGATTTGACTTCCAGTCCTTCTCCCCTCCCTGGATGGAGGTCAAGGAGGTAGGACTGAAAGTTCTAACCCTGTAAGTTCTCCAAGGTAGGTTCTCCTGGCAACCAGTCCCCATTCTTAGATGCATTCCAAAAATTGCCTCATAATATAATAAGACACCTTTATGGTTCTCATCACTTAGGGAATTCCAAGGGTTACAGGCTCTCTGTACCAGAAATGGGGACAAAGACCAAATATGCATTTCTTATTATAAATCACAATATCACAGAGGTGTATTGGGCAACTTATTAATAAAATTATTATGTTCTTCTTCTGGATGTTGTGATGTTTGGATTATTGTCAGTTTTTTAAAATGTGTAATTTGTTGCAATTTATTTCCTTATTCAAAAGAAATATTTATTTTTGCACCCAACTTTTTTATCAGTAATTTTATATCATTTTTCTTAAAGAGGGCCTTTCAAATTGCATAAGCTTCAGGTCTCACAGGACTTGGGTTCATCCCAGCTCATGAGGCTTGGGTTAGTTATTTTCCGAGTGTTGGTATGCAAAGATGGTTCATTTCATATGGTGCCAGAAAGCTAAAGCTTTAATTCATGGTAGGAGTTAAGGGAGGAAAGATTTCAGGTCAATTCAAGACAAAAATTTATTATTCAGAGCCTTATAAAGCTGAAGTGGTAAGCTATGAGGGATAGTGAGTTTCATGACAGCAGAACTATTTAAGTAAAAGCTGCACAATCATCTGGCATGGCCACTGTCATGTGGGCCCAAGCTTGGAACGCTGTTTGGGCATAATGGGCTTGCAGGTAGACTTTGCTGCTTAGAGTATCTTCTTCTTCCTGTCTGCTGTACCCTCAGACCCCTCCTTGTGCCCCCAGAAGACGCTCTCGCAGTAGAATCTTTGGGAAGCAAGGGGTGAAACGGGGGAGTAATGAGGGCAGAAAACCAGGAACACAACAATCTTTTTATGTAGAGGAACAGAGTGCTCAGAAGTGAGATTAATGGCATGGTATGTTCAGCGGTTGAGAGGGAATCCACACAGACAGTTTCTAGAAACACCTTCTACAAGCTCCCCAAAAACCTAATAACGTCCTAAGGGAAAGGCCCAGCTTTTCACTAATGGTGGAGGCAGTTGCTTTGCCATTAACCTTTTCAAAGGGTCACTTCCACACCATAAGCCCAACATGCCACCCAGAAAATGTAACCGAACATCAGTTTTGCTTTTTCTCTTGCTTAACTGTTTTAAATGTCCTTGAACTGCATTTCTCCACCAGGCTTAATTTTATGGATTGTGGATTACATTTACTGCTCAGCACTTCTTGCTCAACCCTGGACAATTGCAGACCTACTGAGTTGTTAACTCACGTGGTCAGCATTAATGTCTGAGACTAGTTATACCAAATGACCGTAGCATAGAGTGATTAACACCTGGCCTTAGAGCGGCCCAATGAAATCAGCACTTTGGTTCTTCTTTTTCACCCAGCACAAACCTAGGAGGAATGTACAAGTAATGGCTTGGGTTAACTGTGCTTATCTTCCAAAGAGTTCTACCTCAATCTTACTAGCTGCCTTATCTTGGAAAATTGCATTTGAAAGTTGCAGGATGGCCACTTTTCCCATCTTGCATGCAGCTTGCAAGATTTCAGAGAAAGGTGTGACTTCTTCATTGTCACACACAGTCAGTAGGTTAGCCTGTTTTTTTTTTTTTTTTTTCCCACTAGCCCAAGTTACTTGGTTGGAAGAATTCCAAAAAGTTGTTGTAGAAGCTACAAATAGCTTTAGAATCACAGAATCTTGAAGTTGAGAAAGACCTTAAAAGTAATTTATTATTTGCATCTTTCCATCTGGAACATCTCAAATAGAGTTGAGTAGAACCTGCTGCAGGTATGACCTGTACCCAAAGCTACCTAATCTATGGATCAGGATGAAACTCCACTCCTGCCTGATGAATAGACCCAGGAGAGCAGAGCACAGGGAGTGTAACTGGTCTCTGAGGGCACGCGAAATCATTACTAAAGGGCTCCCAGTTCAGGGCTAATAACTTCGTCAACTTTTCTGGGTCTTTTTCTCATTTTGTCAGCCCCTTTCAGTGTAGATTGTCATTCTGTGAAAGTCTGACATGTGTCGGGATGCTCAGGTTAAGAATGTCAGCAATTCTATTTAGGAGGAGGACAATCTGCAGCTGCTGAGAGTGAAGAGAAAATTCTGAAATGTCCTCTCCTGATTCACTCAACCGTCCCTCCCACCGCTCCAGCGAAGGGGAGGTTGACAAATTCCTGATATCAAAACCAGCTGTCAGAACAACATAGGGTAATAGCCGTCCTTGTCAAATGCACCAATTAATTCACCTGACTGTCAATGCTAGGATAATTGATAGACTCCACAATCTGGCTGAGTAATGAAAGTCAAAGGCATTACTAAGTCCATTTCACCTCCTAACAGGTCCTACAGTGGAACTGGGGCTGTCAGAACTGGACGATATTAATAAAGGCCTGCAAAAAACTAGAGCTTGATTTTTAAAAGTACGTGTGCAGGCATGGGGAGAGAGGCTCCCTAATCAACTATATCTGTTACTGGGTGACCAGTTCCTAACAATATTACCACAAAATGCTCAAAGGAAAACATGGCAGATAGGTAAACATTCTACTGGTTAATTCTAAGGTTTGTTTGCATGTGGATACGTCATTGTTTGGACAGGCCATTGAAGACTTCATGCAGTAGCCTGGACCTTTCTGCACTACTTACTCACTTTGCTTAAAGTAGAAAATAGAAGTCTGGCTCAACAGATGTATACCCAGAAGATTTGGTAGAAAATATTCCTTCTTCTTATGACAGGAAAATCCAACTACCATGCAATGAGAACACTCATGGCTAGAGATCTTTGCTGAACATATGGTGATATAATGTAAAATGTGGAATTCCAGGGTGACAGTCACAATTAGATCATTCTGGTGGGGCGAACCAGGGAAATTAACGTCTGGTAGATTCCCTAGGAAGGCAAAGAGCCATTTGCAAGGAGGTCAGCTAACGAAGGGCAAGTAGCTATACTAGGTCTAAACAGGAAAGATATCAAATAGAAGAGTCGTCAGCTCTGTATCTGTGAACAAGGTTGAACTCTGGGGTGTGCATTCTAGCTTTGTAACATGTTTCTTAAACTAAGGTGTACTATTTGCTGAGCATGAACAATCCTCAGCCCCAAAGTAACAGTGATAACAATAATAACAATTTATTGAGCACTTGCTATATTCAGGTACTATGCTTAGATTTAATGTACATTATGCCATTTAATTCTCACAACAACCTTATGAGACCGACAGAAGCGAAGGCACATTTTTAATGTTCACAGATTTCTAGCTTAACAGAAAGACACCTGTGACCTCCATCTCAATTTTCGCCCAGTTCCTCCCTCCCAAAGAGGGAGGATTCCTTCTTGCTGGTAGAGGGACTAAGTATGCAGCTAATCATTAAAATACTGACAGAGGGGTAGAAGAATGCCTTGCTGCTGCTGATGGGGGTGGGAGTTTAGTTTTTCAGGAGTATTCCAGGAGAGAGGCTTAGAGCAGATGCAAGAGTAAACTACGTGGGTGGGGGAGTGTACGGAATGAATAAATACTACTGGGAACCAAGGATTTAAATCCTCTATAACATCCTTTTGAGGGAAGCCAGCGAAAAACTGGAATATCCTTTCACCTACTCTGGGCTGTTGAAATCAGGGCTTATTATATAGGACATTACTGAGGTAGAACTACATGATCTGCGAGTTCATTAGGATTAGGGCATAAATTTTACCCATGGAAAGACAAGGATATTGGAACTCCAAGAAATTACATAATTCACCCCAAGCTTTCAGTACATTTGTGGAACTGTGATTTAGCAGCACAGATGAAACTACCCATTTTTCCGTTCCTTCCCATGCCATTCTGGAAGAGTTCCATATTCAAGGATTTTCCTTGGCCAATTACACCAAATCCCTTAAAGCCTCAACTCAGAATTTAGCTGCTTTTGTCTCAGTAATAATACTTCCAAGCATGGAGTGCTTACTATGTGATAGGTTATGCCAAACATTTGATTTATGTTTCCTCATTCCATCCTCACGTCCTCCCCCAAGGCAGGTATCATTATGTCCCGTGCACAGAAGAGAACAACAAGGCTGCAGGAGATCAAGTAAATCGGCCAGGGATGCACAGGTGGCAGATAGCCGCATCTGAAGTTGAACCCAGCTCTGCCTAACTGCAAGCCTGAGCCTCCCTCTCTTTATCTTAGGATCATTTTGATGCTTCAGGTAAAGGCAAATTGTCTGTGGGGAGCATCTTGAATCTTGCTCAGAAACCCTCCAGGCATCCTTCTCAACTTCACCCCTTTTCTTTCTGATTGTTTGGGTCTAAAATGGCCACACCATTTGAATATCCAAGAAGAGAAATGTTGAGCAAAAGAGTGAGTGGTGAATCCCAGGCAGGCTGGGGCGCAGGGGGTCTGGCTCAGGGGATTAGCTTCCTTGGAGCAGCCTGATTAATAAACCGGGATTTGTCTACGCAGGCAGTCTTCAATTTGGATTTGTCAGGATCAGGAAGATTTGTTTTCTTCTGGAGTAATGTGAGGCTCGGGGTGAGTTCAGTGTAATGTACTGTTGGTTCACCTTGACTATGATCTTCAAAATCACCACCATGTCTCTCGAACTACCCACCTAAGAAAACACTGGCGTGGATCTGTGTAGTGTCTTCCAATGGCAGTAGTTTCTCTTGGGAAGTAGAACATTTTTCTTCTTTTCTGTAATTCATCTTGAGTGAAGTTGTAAAAAAAAAAAAAGATACAATGATAGAAAGGAAAAAGAAAGGAATAAAAAAGAAAGAAAGGTCCCGTCCTGATTTTTTTCCCCAAGGATCACGACCAAGGTCCTTTTATCAATGAAAAGTAGATATTCGGTGCCCACTAAGGTCGCCCCTCTTTTTTGCCCCCATCATTCCAAACTCCAGAGGCTTTCATTTCATTTCATTTTTACACTGGCCAACTGAAGCTGTCATGTTCAAGAGCTAAATGTGTTGTCCTGCGTGGGCATCACATCCATCAATTAATGTTTCTGCCTTCTGTGCTAAAGGAATTATCTCCAAGTTCATCTTGATGAATTTTTTCCTCTACCTCATTACCCAAGCTAGATATAGCAGAGACTTCTCATGTTTAATGGCAACCATCTTACACACACTCTGATTCTTTTGAATGCACACATGCCTATTTATAGAGGCCCATGAGCATCCCATTGACTAGTTTTTCCATTAAAGACTCTTAAATTACAACAGCCATACAAGTCCCTTGTAAAATAAAACCAAGCATTATAGAAGTGTTTCTAAAAAGTGAAAGTCCTTAAATAGAATTTCTTTTCAATGAGCAATAAAAAGTAGAATCACACTATAGGGGCGCCTGGGTGGCTCGGTGGTTAAGCGCCTGCCTTTGGCTCAGGTCATGATCCCAGGGTCCTGGGATCAAGTCCCCCAGGCTCTCTGCTCAGCGGGGAGTCTGCTCCTGCCACTCCCCTGCTTGTGTTCTCTCTCTCTCTCAAATAAACAAATAAAATGTTAAAAAAAGAAAAAGAATCATGCCATATATATATATATATATATATATACACTACTACAATTTGATTTTTTTCACTTTATTTCAAATCTGAGTACACAATAATAAGATGGGCATTAATAACTGTTACATTTTTAGAGTGTATTTAACTTTTATAGCACATTCACATTTAATTTCTTAATTGCTTCTCAAATGGACCTATGAGATTTTATTAGAATAGACCCTCAGCCACTAAGATTCCTGAGGTAAATTCCTTATATATTTCTCTGTGTTTACTTGCCTATATTCTCACTCTCTCAATGGAATGCAAACTTCATGAGGACAAGGGACCCCGTTTGTCTGTCAGGACTGTTTCCCACTGGTATACAGTAAGCGGTCAATAAATATTTGTGTACAAGTAAATGATAAATAATTTGAAATAGTTCTATCTTCTGGATAAGTGAGTTTGGATTTTAAAAAACTAAATGAATTTATTGCTGAGATACATAAAAGGCTTTCTTGCCTGTTAAAATGGAAGTGTATTGCCCATAATCTAGCTATTTTGGAGTGGTGTGAGATCATTGCTGTATCATTGCTAATTAGTTTGTTGTGTATCATACCACCATGATTTTAGGGCTCAAGATACATCAGGCTTTTTGCCTCTACCCTAAGTGACTTAGACATTCATTTGATTCTGCTTGGCTCTATGAGTTTTCTGACTTAAAAAAAATCAGTGACAATTGATAATATTTTATTTCAGCAAATATCTATACTGAGTACCCAACATATGCTAGATTTCATCATGATTACAAAAAAAAGGTATAGTCCCAAGGCACAAGATCACATAATCATATTTCCTTGATGTCAGTACACAGGAATTCTCATTTTGTATTTCCTTCTGCTCTATAATATTATATGGTAAATTTAGGAATCAATAACTGTTAGAAATGTGTGTAAAGTATGAGAAATCAGGCATAGAAATAAGGTGTCTATTTGTATTGTTGAGAGATTCTGTATGCAGATTGGATAATATCTAGCTAGTGTTTATGGAAGAGTTTTTTTTTTTTTAATTGCATTTGATTCTCAATCATGTTTAGGGAACTGGGTTCTTTTTAGAGAAGTATTATTCTATGCCCATACAATAGAAATGAAACTGAAACCTGAAAGAATAAATATCTTGCCTAAGTTTTTATTGCTAGTTAGAAGCAGAGCCAGAACCAAACTTCATTTTTCTTTATCACTCACTCCATAGGTTTCCTACCAGACGAGAGACTCACAAGAATTTGTAACAGAATGACTGGGTATACAAGCAACGCTTATACGCATCTCTGTGTAATAACTCCCAGTAGTCTTCCAAAATAGGGGATGGGGGTCAATTATCTTCTTTCCTATTAAGCAGCTGACTTATGTGAATCTGTTAACATCAAATCATATAAGAGCAAAGAGTTGAGGCAAAGTTTCGCAGTGTGTGTGTAAGGTAGGGGGACTTAGAAAAAACAGGCATTGGTATGGGAGCCAGTTCAAAAGATAATCAGGTATAATCTCTTGCTATTTTCAAATCTTAAGCTTTTACAGTTGCTCTAGGTATTAGTTTGGGTGGAGTAAAAGCACCAAGCAATGTCAACCCAGAGAATGCAATGTCAACACAGTTTTACTTCTTGTGAACTTGTCTTCAGCTCAGGCTTTTCTTGGGCTTCTTGTTTAGATTAGTTTCCAGAGCCAGGTCACTTGTGCCTCAGGCCCTTCTACTGTCCTAGCTTTCTGAATTTTCATGATAGGTGGTGACATTTGTGTTGACTGATGTTACGAAGGCTCTTCATGCAAGTGCACTTTAACTGAGCAAATCACTAGAAGAAACTTCCCAACATATAAATCAAATCATGTCCTTTGGTCAGTTAAACCTTCTATCCTCTTCATATGGCAATTACAATGAAATCCTAAATCGAAGTTTGTCAAGACGGTAGAATTTAAACGTTCTCACCTGTGTGTGTGTGTGTGTGCGCGCGCGCACTCTCACATACGCGTTAATTAGCTAGTTGGGAGGAATCCTTTCCCAGTGCAAATGTGAAATATCTTACAGTTTTATTTGTCAATTACACCTCAATAAGGCTGGAAAAAAAAAAAAAAAGACTACAATCCTAACTCTTACCAGAGCTTGCAAGGACGCTGGAGGTTTGGCACTTGCCCCAGCCCCTCCTCCTCTGCTCACTGGCTATGCTCTGGCCACACTGGCCTCTTTTTCTGCCCCTCTCTTCCTGGAAGCTCTGCATTTGCTGTTCCCTCTGCCTGAGCACTTTTCTTCCAGATCTTCATATGTCTGCCTCATTCTTGTTGCTTAGGTCTTCACTCAAATGTTTTCCTGTCAGAGACTTTTTCTTTGGCTACCCTCCTTAATGCCACCCACCCTACCCTGCCGGTCAACTTTTATCCCATCATGCAGTTATTTTCTTCATACACTTACCACAATTTAAAATTATCTTTTAAATTTACATTTTATTTTCTTTCCTCTCTGAAAGAATGAGTTCCACAGGGCGAGGACTTTTAGAGTCTCATTTATTGCTGTTCTTCCAAAGCCTAGAACAGTGCCTAGCACATGTAGGGGCTCAGGGTTTGGGTGTCAAGTAAACGAATAAAGAGCTCACAGATTAGATAAACACGGATACCTCTCATCACTGCTCAAGTATGTGGTTCTGCTTTTGAGTTCATTCACAACAGTCAAGCCCTTCCGACTGTGGTAGATTTATCGTCAATAATTCTTGCCCACACTCATACCAGGAGGATCATTATAGAGTCCATGTTAATAAATGTGTTTACAGGTCATACATAATGACCGCAAAAGCAATAATTATTATTATTATTATCAACACGTATTGAGCTCATGCCAAATGTTGGACTCAATGCTTGTCTCACATTTATTTCTAATCCTCGCCACAGCCCTGCAAAGTGATAGAATCCATGTTTTGCGGAATAGGAAAGAAAGGGCACACATTCATTATGTCTCAAACATATCTGCAGGCTCCCATACTCCTCTCAGCAGGTGTAGCAATGCTTACTAATAAACTCCTATTCTGAGCAGATATGCTGTTGGGGACTGGGGACAGAGAGGCTCTCAGGGAGGGATAGGAAATGACAGTGGTCTCGGTGCTGCTACCACATGGGGCTGTAGAGACACTGTCCCCACGCTCTGGGCCAGCCAGAAAAGAGACTGAGCAGCAGGTTGGGAAGGGTGTGGGAATGATGCCCATAACAACTAAGGGTTAATTAATTTCCTGTTTGGGGGGAAATACCCAGGAGTGTGGTAAGCATGCCAGCTTCTTTGAGATTCCGCTTGTGCAATCCTATCCCCTTTTTTGTTATAGTGAACACTTCTCGCAGAGCCCCATCTGCAAAAGACATTTCCACGGTGCTCCCCCCCCACCCCGCCGGACAGCCCCCCAGTCCACGGCACTCCACTCTGTTGACAGTGCGGGCCCTCGCTCCAAACAAATACCCAGACCTGGCTCCTTCAGAGTTCAGAGGTGGGGACCAGTGGGGGAGGGGCTGCCAATCGGTGTCCTCCGCAGATGCCCGACATTGACTCAGGGGAGGGCTTTGTGGGGGGAAGGTGGGAGCTGGGGTGCGCCCAGCTGGAAGCCGCCCGTAATTGAACACTCGCAGATGGAGACCGAGGGTGATGTGGTTGTCGGCCGCTGCTGCCTTCAAGGCCCCCTTCGGCTGCCTGGGACTCAGGATTCTTTAGGAAGGGCCTGGTGCGGGTGGGGGCAGCCTAATAAAGCAGCTGGTCTATTAGAAGATAAGCTTTGTGGAGAATCACACAATCATTCCGAATCCCCCTAATCCCAAACTTTATTGCCCTAGATAATAAGCTTTGGTGGCGACACTCCATTGAAATATGGAACTGTCTGCAGGGTGGAGGCACCTGCTGGGTCACTCAGCTCCAGAGCGGCAACTGCCTTGCACACAATTCAGGGGCAGGTGCACAGCTCCCGGCTGTGCTCCCGGAGGGAGGGAAGGGGGCCGGTCGCCCTCCCCTGAAGGGCTCCAAATACTCTGTGCCCAGGAAGCCTGGCTTAGGCCTGAGAATGGTCTCTCTGAGGCTTGTGTATTAAGTCGTTTTGGGGACTTGGGAAATAAGGAGCAGGAGGGAGCATTTGTTTATTGGGGATGTTGAGGCTTAGAGAAAGGACCAGCCCTGTCTGCAGACCTTGTGGTCAGTGGATGATTGGTCTCTCCCTTCCTCTGGCAATTCCTTCTTGCCACTGCCCCTGAGGCCCACCTTGACAGAGGCTGTTTCCTCTTCTGCCTCCTCCCCTACATGTCCCCCATGGGGGTTTCCCTGTCCCCACCGCCATGATGCCGTCCACCAAGGAGATGTGTGTCTTTTCCTATGTGTCTCTCTAGTTCTTAATTCACATTAACACTGTAGCCCACACAATTAGTCAATCAATTAATTTCTTCTACTCCTATCTCTTCCACTAGACTAGGGCATCCTTAAGGGCAAAGATCATATCTGATTCATCTTGTCCTCAGAATCTTGGAGATGCTCAAAAGATTTACCAAAAAAAAAAAAAAAAAAAGGAAAGAAAGGAAGAAAGAAGGAAAGAGACAAAAAGATAAGGGAAAAACAAACAAACAAACAAGCAACCTAAAGGCATATAAAATGAATTCTATATGGCCACTGCCAAGTAATGAAGCAGATCTACACATTCAGGGCATGAGGTTCAGAGCATATTGTTACGTGGAAATAATGCAAAGTGTCAAAGAGTGTTAGAATATTATCTTATGTTTAAAAAATGTAATACTGATGGTAATGGTTGCCTCTGGAAAGTATATGTGGAAAGGGGTTAAAATAGGTAGAAGGGAGACTTACTTTACACTTTAAATCCCTTTGTAAAACTGAAATCATTAGCATGTGTGAATATGACCTTTTTGAAAGGGTAGAAACAAATCCACTCGCCCATGTAGAAAGACAGTTGTCGAATGCACGAATAAACCCCCAGTTCATGCTCAGGTCTGTCTTACTCCTCTTATTCATCGTTCAAACATGATCTAGAAAGGCGGGATGTGTCTCCCCAAAGGCATTTGCAGCAGATTCAACTCCCTGAATGAAGATGAACCTGTTGGGCTGGAACAGCAATGGGTCAGTTGCCATCCAGGAGCTAGGAAGCTATGGACGAGAAGCTTGGAAGGTATAATGCAGGAACTCAACACCTGCTCCAGAATGTATGACTATGGATGGGAAAAACCAAACTGGCATTTAAGGAACCTCTGAGGAATACTAGATCTGGCAGGAAACAACTTTAAAGAAACATGTCAACTTTTCCTTATTGTCTGATTAGGACAAAAATGTTCAAATTCCCCTTATTAACATATACTTTCTCGCTCCCCCCTCCCCCACCGCCCACCCCCCGTCTCCCTGCTCTCCCTCAACTACCGTTATAGATGCATAGATGCCCTTTCTGGAAGGTCTGCCCTCCCTCAGATGTACATGACCTAAATTATTTGGCTCCACTCTGATGGTGTATTGACTACTTCCCCATCCCCATAAACAACCTCTTGGCATCTCTCCAGGGGACTGCCTGCACTAGATTAAATTAAGAGCAATCCTGCCTTTTAACAGGGCCTCTCCACCAAGCAGTTGCTTTGTAGGAGTGATTCATGAGTTTAGTTAATGATCCTAATGGCCTCTAATCAGACTTATCCCTTCCTGCAGCATAGTCTTTGGGCTACATAGAACTGGATTTAGGGAACCTTCATTAAGGTTGGGTATATTCCCAAATACTAGAGGCAGAATATGAGAACAAAAATAGTGTGTGCCGTCACCTGCCGAACCAAACGGAGAGCTCCACTCGGGCAGAAATGGCTAATTCTCCTCTTTGAAGATGGCATCCTGGGGACTCCCTCTTCTCTGTGGGTTAATGTGGCCATAAGAGTTCTTTTGGTCTTTCTGCGAAGCTGCTCTTCTAGCTTTTGCTTCTATGTTTTTATAAAATGTGTGGCTGTGGTTATGATTCTGATGCACGGAAGTTTGGGAAATCCCTGCCTCCTTTCCTCAGGGGGGATTTAGGTTTTAAAATAATCCCCAATGTGCTAATGAACAATTCAGGACTCCTTCATGGCTTCATTGAAGTATCCCATGATAAACTTTGCCCCATAGGATCCGTTTCTCTAGAAAATGCCATATTGCTTTTCTGTGACCTTTCTGCTATGGTCACCTTGATCTGCCTCAAGGAGCCTCTGGGAAGCCAAGGCAGGTGATGTTGACTTTTTTGGTAACTGACGTGGGTAGACAGGGTGCCCTGAGTTTTAGGAACTTCACAATTACTCTTCTTCCCAAGGATAGGATAGTGTAACACAGTGAGAGTTTGGGGCATTGGAGTAAACCTTAGTGGCCAAATACACAGAGCTCCTAGGTCCATCAGCACACAAAATGCCCAAGCCACTAAAAATCTTCATGTGCCCCAGATCATCTACCTTTTAGGGAAATAGCCTGTATCATTGATGTAAGTACAATGGTTCACATTAAATATATTTTGTAGGTGTTGAATATATCACGGGAAGTGTTGAAATGCAGGTAACTAGTTGGCACGTTATTACATTTGCAGACATTCAACTAAATATTTATTAGTTTTGATTTTCTGCCTTTTTAAAAAAATATATTGGAACAATATGTTTTTCAGATCTCAAACACTGTCGGTCTAATAGTCTGGGTGCCTGTCTAGGTCGCCCAAAGGATAAAAGAGTCCTGAAACCATCCTTTGTTCCCTAGAGGAGTTTATGGTAATGAAGGCAGGATTCTGGAGGGCATCATTTTCACTGATTGAACAGCGGCACCCTTTGGAGTGTTCCAGAGAAGTGTGTCAACCAAGGACCCCTCCATTGCTCTGAACTTCCAAGGAACTCTGCTTGCTTCAGTTAGCCTTTGCTGTGTGACACACCACCCCAAAATGTGGCTTAAAACAATAATTTATTATTTTCACGATTCCATGACTTAGCTCCGAGGTTCCTGCCTGGGTTCACTCAAGCAGCCGCCTTGGGTTGAAGGGTCAGCTGGGCTCAAAGACAGAGATGGTAGGCCTTCTGGCAGGTGTGGCAGTGGGGGCTGGTGGCAGGGGGTGCTGGCTGTTGGCTGGGAAGCCTCACTTCTATCCCATTTGGCCTCTCTTCTTCCAGTAGGCTAGATCAGCTTCTTTGTGTGGTGGCCTCTGAGCAGCATTGTGACAGTATGTCACAACCCCAGTCCAGAATCAAGGGGTGGAGGAATAGACTCTCCTCCTGGACAGTGAAGGGGGCAAAATTACAGGGCAAAGGGGCCTGGCCACTGGAATAGAAGGAATTCACAGCCATTAAACAAGAGACCACAGGCATGGCACAGAAGGACTGCAGGTCCCAGAAGCTAGGGAGAGGAGACTGTCTAGAGCCTTCTCTCTGGTCATTCCATCCTTTCTCTTGCACTGCTAGTACACCCTGCAGAGAGGCTACAGATCAGCCCTTTCCTTTCCTTTTTTTTCCTCATCGAGGAAATGTGGGATAGGTGCTTAGCTTTATTGGTCAGGGGAGGAAGCATGGTACCTGAATGAAACAGCGGAGAAGAGCAGATTCTCAAATCAAAATGCTTGGTTTGAATTCTGGCTCTACCACATACCAGCTGTGACACATAAACAAGAGACATAAACTCTCTAGGCTTCAGCTTCCTCCTCTGTAAAATGGGATGACCATTGAATCTTTTCTTTTTAATTCTGTATATATGTGTGTTGTGTGTGGATTCAAGGAGGAATGTTCTTTTGCCTCAATATCTGATATTTGTTAAGTCATAGTATTAGTTATTATTTTCCAAAGAGGCAGAATTCAAATTAAAGAGAGGTGTCTGAGATAAATATCTTCATATATATTTCTAGAATCTAAAAGAACAAAGAGAAATTCAACCTTCCCAGTTACCCTGACATTTAAGACCCTGTTGTGCTTGAATGTGGGCAAGGGAGTAGCATGAAAAGGGTCCACGTATTATAGTCAGACCAATCTGGGTTCTAATCCTGGCTCTGCCAGTTACTTATTGTGTAATCTTTTTTTTTTAAATTTTTTAAGATTTTTTATTTATTTACTTGAGGGACAGAGATAGTGACAGAGATAGCGACAGAGAGCAGGAACAGGGAGGAGAGGGAGAAGCAGGCTCCCCGCTGTGGGGCTCGATCCCAGGACCCTGGGATCCTGACCTGAGCCAAAGGCAGGCGCTCAACTGACTGAGCCACCCAGGCGCCCCCTTACTGCACAATCTTGAGCCAACTACTTACCTCATGGAATCTCCGTTTCCTCACGGGCAAAGGACACTTCACAACAGCATACACAGTCACAGCGGAGTAGATGTGAGAACTCAGGTAACTTGGGCCAATCAGTGGGCACACGGTAGGTGTTCAAAATACACTAGTTCTCTTCCCTCCACTTTCTGAATTTCCAATTTCCCGCCTGAGTCCAAATAACAAATTCAACGATACTTCCTGAGTGCTGGTGTACAGATGAGACTTGACTCTAACAGTTGTTTGTTGAATTTCCAGGTCTTTGTCAGAGGCCCACAGAAAGAAGCAGCCTCCCCTCTCTTGAAATGTTAAATATGTTTTTGTCCTATTGACAGTTCTCTCTGTTCTGTCCCTTTAAGGAAAAGACCCTGAATGAGCGGCTCACCCCATTGATGCTAAAGGCTGTGAGTTTTTCAGTTCTACTGAACTCGGCATGACCCTCGCAGACAGTAATTGCTTTAACATAGGGTTAGGCAACAGCAACAAACTTGTCTAAAAATAAGCCGGGGCTTAAAATACAACTTAACCTGGGAGATTTAAGTAGGTAAAGAAGATGGCTTCTCTCTGGAATTGCTTCTTGATTAATCACCCCATCTGAGGCTGTAGGAAAAATGACAGTTTTCAAACGGGGCTTGAAATGTCTACCGTTCTACTTTTCCATACTGGCAGGAAGCCAGGCCCTGCAAGCCATTGGTTCTTAAAGGGGACGGGTTCCTTTGGATTTTCCTGAGCCGCAGCTCAGGAAGACAGTGCGACAGTAGTGGACAAACTGATGAGAGCTTCCATGCTCTTCACTGAAGATTTGTCCATCTTCAGGACAAACTCAAGGAGCAGCTGTGGAGCCTGGAAGAGGGAAGAAGCAGTATCTGGGGGTATTTCCAGCGGTGCTCAGGGCTCAGGTCAAACAGGCTTCCGTGTGTCCACTAGCTTCTTTCCAGTCACATTATCCAGTATCTCGCATTCTACGATTGCCCCAGTATTCTATTGACTTGTCTCTAGTCAGTCCTCTGTCCTTCCTGCTGGCCTCTTGTCAATCCCAGGGTTTTTGCCAGCCATCACTTCTCTGAACATTCCATGCCTTGAGTTTGGGAACCTTCAGTTTGCAGCCAGTCTGGGGATCACCTCCTGTTCACAGTTGTACCTCTGTCCCAAATGAATTTATGCATCATTTGGGTTAGAGTCTTGCTTCTCCACCATACCTGCTGGGCACCCATAGCATCACTGGAAGATACCAGTGGCCAGTCTCCTTGTCTCCATGTCCTTCTATTGGACAAGCTGATTTCTGCCCTCACCTCACCCTGGACATAGTCTCTGTGGGCTTTAGGTAACTTAGGCTTTATCACCTAGGCCTAAAGCATGCCTCCAACTGGTGGGATTTTTAGACAAGTGTTTCATCTTGGCCTTGGGAAAGCGATTCTTACCTAAAAGAGTTTTCTTCCTGGCTTGAAACCAGATAAGCTCTGTAACAAGGATATGCTGGCTTAGTGCTTTTCACATTGTATTCTTCATCCAAACCCTAGAGCTCTGCAAAGGATTCTCTAGGGATTTCCCACTTGGTTTCAACTAGAGTGGTTCTATTCTGGCCAGTCTTATATACTGTATTGGAGGAGTTCCACCTAAGATTGCCTCTTTTGCCTGTAACATTCATCTCAAAATATCTGCATAACTTGCTCTTTCTCTTCCTTTGTGTCTATGGTTCAATTTTTCTCCACAACCACCCTACGTAAAATGGCAACACTACCTTCCCCAATTTCATACTTCCTTCACCATAGTATCTAATGTACTATATAGTTTTTATGGTGATTCATGCTCCCACTCATTTTTGTTATGTTTAGTACCTCATCTCTTGCACCTCAAATAATGTGGACATGTAGGAAGTGCTCAATAAACATCTGTCCAATAAATGAATAAATTATACTTACAGAAAGAGTCTCAGAATTCTAGGGTGTTATGTCTTACTTATCATAAGTCAAAATGACTTCTTGCTGGAATCATTTTCCTTCTTTCTATTTTATTCTAGTCAAAAATTTTATAGCCAATTTCACTTTTTTGGGGGGTAGTGCAATGTGTTTCTTTTGAGTTTTAAGACACGTATAGATTTGTGTAACCACCACCACCATCACAGTCAGGGTACAAGATGATTCCATCATCTCCTCCCACCCCCAAACTTCCCACGCTGCTCAAGTGAAGTCCCATATTATCCCCCACCCTAACCCCTGGCAACCATTGATCATTATAGTTTTGTCTTTTTGAAAATATCAAATAAATGAAATCATACAGAATATAACATTTTCAAACTGTCTTCTTTTAGTCAGCATAATGTCCTTGAGATTCATCCATGTTGTTGTGGGTAGTAACGGTTTGTTCTTTTTTCATTGCCAAGTAGTATTCCACTGTATGGATGTACCACAGTTTGTCTAAGCATTCACCCACCGAAGGACATTTGAGTTGTTTCCAGTTTCTGGTGATTATGAAAAGAGATGGTATAAACATTTGTGTACAGGTTAATGTGTACACCTAAGTTATCAGAGCTCTAGGGTTTGGAGTGCGATTGCTGGACTGTACGATCAACGTACATAAGAAACAACAAACCATTTTCCAGGTCTACCATTTTGCATTCCTAGCCTTAATGCATGAGAATTTCTAGTTGTTCTGCATTCTCATCAACACTTGGAATTGTCAGATTTTCTTTTTTTCCCCTTTCCTTCTCTCTCTCCTCCTTCCGTCCTTTGCCATTTAATAGGCATGCAGTGGTAACACATGGTGGTTTTAATTTGCAAGTAGTAGTATCTCTTTCCCTAATGGCTAGTGATGTTGAACATCTTTTCTTGTGCTTATATGCCATCCATTATCTCCTCTTTGGTAAAGTGTCTATTTAAGTCTTTTACCATTTTTAATGTGATTGAATTTTAAGACTTTTTTTTTCTTTTTAATTTTATTTTATTATGTTATGTTAGTCATCATACATTACATCATTAGTTTTTGATGTAGTGTTCCATGATTCATTGTTTGTATATAACGCCCAATTTTAAGACTTTTAAAAAACATATTCTAGCTTACAAGACATAATGTCATTTGCACATATTTCCTCCCAACCTGTAACTTGTCTTTCATTTTCTAAATAGTGTCTTCGATGGAGCAAAAGTTTTTGATTTTAATAAAGTACAACTTACCTTTTTCTTTTCTTTTATAGATTGTGCTTTGGGGGTCATACCTAAGAACTCTGCCTAATTCTAGGTTATGAATGTTTTCTCCTATGTTTTCTTCTGAGAGTTTCACAGATTTGGGCTTTACAATTAGATCAGTGATTCATTTTGAGTTAATTCTTGTGTAAGGTATGAGGTTTAGGTCTAGGTTTATTTTTGTATTATCACAATCCTTTATTTTGCAAGTCTAATTGTTCCGATGCTATTTGTTGAAAGGATTATGTCTCTTCGTTGAATTGCCTTTGCACATTAAGAAAAAATTGGTCATACTGTATGTTCTATTTTGAACTTTCTATTCTATTCCATTGAAGTATATACCTATCCCTTCACCAAAACCACATTTTCATGATTAATGTATCATTATAGCAATTGTTAAATTCAAAGAGAATCAGTTCTCCAACTTTGTTATGGAATAATTTTCTACCTGCTGTCATGTTGTGCTCCGAAAGGAGGAGAAAGTAAAGAGAATAATCTTTTATTGAGCACTGTCTATGTGACAGACAATGGACCATGGAAATTTACTGTATTTTAATTTTTAAAACAATGCATTTCAGGTGGGTATTATTTTACCATTTCTGACGATAAGAGAATTGACCCTCAGAGAATTTTAATAACATACCCAAGGCTATGTAGTTAATATGAGACAGAGCCAGGACTTAACCCCAGGTCAGACTGACCCTCAAGCTCGCAACCTTTCTACTACACAATAGTTCATGTCAACTCTTCTGGATTCTGGAGGTATGGAGTATGCCCGAGGATACCCTGAATCCTCTGCTGGATTGAATTTCAAAAGAATTTCAAAAGAAATCATTTATGTTTAAAGAAAAAAACCCTCTGTGATTTCCCAAAAATTATTTTGTTCCCATGGTTGAGATGCAAACATATTCTTATTTATACAATCTGAACAGAAGGTTTAGTTTGGCCTCTTGAAAAACAGTGCTGAGTTAATAATCTAAGAGTAGATTGTCACACTGGCTACAGGAAGATAAATAATCAAGGATTCTATGTCTTTAATTTAATATAACTTATTCTCATTAATTAAATGCCAATTACCTGCTTGTCTTTCCTGGGAACTGGCCTTTGCAATTAATCTTTTCAGAAACGTTGTACACACATGCTCACAGAGGTATTAATATCACTCTCAAGATTTACAGGCACTGGACTCTTTGGCTTAAACCATCCTCAAACACTCTACACTGTAACCGCAGATAATCGTCATAAATTTCCTGATCTTTGACCTAACTGGTTCTTAAATTTCCATTCCCTAACGGGCTTGAGGAGTTCGTATTTATCATACTGAGACGCTTACTTCTAAGGATCAACGCATTCCAGCAAGGCTTGGATTTCAGGTCTCTGACCCATCTTCCTACTGGGGTTTTTGCTAGTCACAGCAGAGAAGACTCCTTGGGGACTAAGAGAGTACTCTGTCCTCTGACTCCCCTGAGCAAAATCATTCATTCACAGACAATATAACCTCACAGAATACCCTGAGCAACTTGACCCCTTAGAAGCCTTTTGAATGCCCCACCTGTACTGATGTAAGCATTCTATGGCAGCACATATCCACTGCTGGGAATACTCCCATTCCAGCCCTTAGCAGCTGCCTGTAAGTATCTGCACTTTTTATTAAATTTCTTATCCTCTAGACTGCTTATTCCTTATGCTTGTACATAACTCTACATTTTATGGGTGCTATAAATTTAAGTCTTGCAAGTGACCGGTGGTTTGCTTCGCAGAGCTAGTCTTGAATGTGTGCCTTCTAATTCCTTATTTCAGCTCGACAAAACAAGGAGACAGAGGAGGAAACCAAATTTATTGAAGGAAATCTCAGTTTACTTGCAAACTCAGAGTCACAGCTTCCTACATCTGATCAGCTTCCATTCTTTAACATTTCAATTTCAGTGCCCAGAGTACAATTATCTCCATCTCAATCACTAGTTGAATGTTCTTTTTCGTTTGCTTATTTTTTATTTTAAAATAGTTATACATGCACATGCAAAGTGAATTTAAAGAGTGTAGAAAAGTACAAGGGAGGTAAGTCATAAATCAACCTTTGGGATATATAAAAAGTCTAATAATTGATTTGATAATGGTAGCCCATATGTGCCAGGCACCATGCTAAGCTCTTTGCATCCATTTTCTCACTGACTTCTCTCAACAATCTTATGAGATCAGTACTGTTATCACTCTCATTTTATTCTGTTTTATTTTTATTTATTTTTTTAAGTAGGCTCCACGCCCGGCATGGAGCCCAACACAGGGCCCAAACTCACAACCCTGAGACCAAGACCTGAGCTGAGATTAAGAGTCAGACGGTTTACCAACTGGGCCCCCCTGGTGCCCCATCACTCTCATTTTAATGATGAAGGAACTGAGGCTCAAAGAGATTAAGAAATTTGATCAAAATCTCTCAGCTAGTGAGTGACGGAATCCTATCTTGAACCAAATCTGTCTGACCCCAAATCCCATGTTCCAAAAATGATACTAAAGGGCGCCTGGGTGGCTCAGTTGGTTAAGCGACTGCCTTCGGCTCAGGTCATGATCCTGGAGTCCTGGGATCGAGTCCCGCATCGGGCTCCCTGCTGCTCAGCAGCGAGTCTGCTTCTCCCTCTGACCCTCCCCCACTCTCATGTGCTCTCTCTCTCTCTCTCTCTCTCATTCTCGCTCTCTCAAATAAATAAAATCTTTAAAAAAAATGATACTAAAAGTGTGAGCTATTCACCACCATTATTATCTCAGATTCATCTTTTCAATCATATGCTTTGTGACCTAGCTTAACCATGTAACTAAAAATCCATCTATTAGGAGTCTTTATTGTGGGCAGGGCCAAACATCTTGCTAGAGATCTTCATAGCTTAGCTTGTACAATTCATTCCCTGAGTTTGACCAATCCATTTCTCCAGTTTGTAGGAAACAAGGAAAACTGAGCTGGGGATTTCTTAATAAGTCATTATCCTTATATGTAAACATGGCACTATGTTTCCTATCAGCACATCAAGGGCTATAAATTATTGTAGCTTTTTTCCCCTTTAGTAGCAGAGATAAGATTTGCCTCAATTCACTTATATTCTTTGAACCAATCTCCGGTCACACCAATGAGTTATTTTAAGGTGCTAGGGCTGAAACTGTGTGGGGCTTTGGATAAGAATAATGAATACTCGTCCCCATTAACACACGACTCTGACCTAAACTCAATCTATTCCACTCATTTGCCAAAGGGGTAGCTTTAGGTCTTATGTGACCCTGGCTACTGCTGATTAGATCAGGGGTATGCACATGACCTAGGGTAGCAACTCAATGACTAGGAAGAAGCTGATCAGATACTATTTTTTTCCTGAGCATCAGAAAAAGGATCCATGAACGACTACTCCTGAGGCACCTGGAGATTCCTGGCTTGTCCCCTCCCCAGGCTTCCCTATTTTTTCTATTTATTATGTCTGCACCCTTTAAACTGCAGCTACCCACCCCCCTGCTTTTTGCAAAGTGAACTGGAGTGAATTTTGGTTCCTGGAAATCAAATATCACTTGGACAAGAGAGACATATTAAACTTTTTAAATATCAGAAATAGCTCTTTGGAAGTACATATGGGTAAAGGTCTACCAACTAAAAAGCGTAAGATGGTATGTATCAGACTTGAAAGAGTTAACTTCCCACAAAGAACTAAGGGGTTGACTTCCTTCTCTTCAGTTAGGCCCAGATTAATTTTGGTTGGTTGCAAATGGAGTTTTTATTCAGGAGGCATGGGACATATGTGATAAATGTGAGGACTATCATATGTCTTATAAAGAGCTAATTGTTTGTGAAAGATGCTCTCCCAGTGACACACACACACACGTCTGATATACACTAGCTGCTGGCTCTTCTATAACAATTTCATTATACTATCCACCCTTACACCAGAACATAATGTGACAAAGCAAAGATTGTCTTCTTTGACCTTGGCCGGATCTGGAAACATTAAAAAGAGATCAAATACTTTTTTTTTTTTTTTAGAATTAACAACTTTATGAAGACCTAATCACTCTGCATACTACATTCAAGCATAGGACTTATAAGCCATTTTCTCATTAACACTGTTGTTAATTTTTCATGCTGTATCCAATTTTCTCCGTGTCTTGAACTAACCACTTACTCTAATTTATTAGCTTAAGAATTGCTGAATTACAAAGGTAAGAAAAAATTGTACGTTTCACCTTTCCTCCAGAATTAGACTCCCAACCCAAGGAACTGGAATTCTTCACTACGGAATCATTTCCCCCCATCTTTTAAATTGGTGTTTTATCCAATCTTTGGCCTTTGGAATGCTGGCAGACATGACTCAGAGTAGAATGTAATGTACTGTTTCGTGTCTTTGTAAAAGTCATTTTGCATTTATCTTTAGAATTATTTTATCATTTTACGGACAGTTTAACATATTTACTCATGTGTAAATGGACAATGGGTGAAGATTAGAGAGGCTTCATTTGCAATGAAGACCTCAGTAGAGTCTGAAAAAAAGAAAGGTTGAGCTACTAGCTAAGGATTATAAATTGTGGATATCAAATTATGGCCATAATCTCTAACCTTTAAGATACTGCTTTAAGAAAAGACAAAATTTCTGAAAAAAATGAATCTATCTCCGCCTCACAAATAGAGTCTTGAAACTCAGCACTGTACTGAAGAAATACTTAAAGTCTTGAGTTTGTAGTTAATTCTTTCCTTGTAATTAGAGAGACATATTTGTGGAGAGAAAGTTTTTGACTGACTTACTTGGAAGAAAAAGGAAGCACCCTAAAACAGTAGGAAAATTCAGGAACTGCCCCAAAGCTTTAAAGTAGTCAGGGGCCGGGCCCATGGGAGAGATAGTGTCCATTCTTCATTATTTGGGTGTCCTTTTCAACATGACTTTGCTTATATCACTGTTAATATTAGCCAGAGAAGTTCTAAATCCTTGAAGAATAGAGAGTGCATTCATTAGCCTGTTTTAAGACATATCATCCAAAAACTGAAAATTTAAAAGGCCCCAAACTTTAATTTCTGAGATTTAACATTAGCCAGACCTCTCTGGCTTATAGACATGCTCTCCTAACTACATGGTACAAAGGCCAATTACTTTGTATTCATTTCTTTTTCCAATAAAACATATTTGTCCTCAAATGTTCTTAAATGGATTTACTGATACATTTTCCTGTTTACACACATCATGGCCAAAAAATAAAAGTTATAAAATATAAGCCATGGTCTGCAAAAATTCCTAGAGGCGACTGAGACTGTGAGTTACAGGACAGCAGGTGGAGAAAATGGAGTAGCACCACTGATTTTCACACAGGTCACCTGAAGGAACCAGGTTCATTTGCTCTGATTCAGGTCAGATCAGGTGATTAAGGGTTTGGTTGAAGCCTCTCTTTGGCCCAACTCTGGACTAAATCTTACGCTAAACAGAGTGCCTGATGCAGAGTGGCCACACGATAAATATTAGTTACTGGGTGCATGGATGTAGAAGTACAGATTGGCTCCCCTGACTCAATCTAATATCCCCGGGGTACATGTTACTGGCCACTAAAAACTCGTGAAAAGTTATCGACTGGGTGTGCCACCCCACTTCCAAACCTCATTCTAGGAATGAAGACTAAAACAGAATCTCTTTGACTTCAGGTGAGCAGTAGACACATTTTGTAACAAACTAAAACAACTGTACATAGATTCAACTAGAGAATGACAATGACCATTTTATAAAACTTTCAGATGAGAGGGAACTACATAAAAGAAGAAAAATGACCAACATACATCTCCAACCAGAAGGCCTCTAGGTCAGCAGTAATTATTTGGGGGTGGGTAGTGGTAATGAAAGGAGACTGCCTCCACTGAAGTACTTTTAACACAGGTCCAAAGTGGTGGTGATGATGGGGTTCTTTAAATAGCTTTGAGAATGCTGACCTTTAAAAACAGTAGGGGATGTCCTCAGCATCCCAGCCAAGCTCCTCACAGCAAATATACCAACAATCACAGCATTACTGTCATGGATATAAATATTCAGATCAATAAATGGGATACTGCTGAATCCACAAGTAGAGCTGGAATAGCCTACGTATTGTCACTTCACCAGAGATACCTATTTTATTTCTTGGGAAAAGTCTTCTGTAAGAGTAACATCCTCACAAAATAGTTTCCCATGTGCCGTTGTGTTGTGTCGGAAAAACCCATCACGTACAGACTGGGCCCCTACAAAAGCCAGCAGACCTCATATTAATAAAACAACCAGGGCAACTCACTTGCCTCCTTTGTTCAAGGGTGTCCTCACATCAGAGAAGATAGATATATCAATTCATAGTTTAGAGAAAGAAAGTGATCAAAAGACATACACGTCACACCTCTTAGCCTGGGAAATCAAAAGGTTCATTAGTGTTTCGATCTAAAACCTCTTGCTTTCTCTCCTTCCTCCTCCTAGCTCCCCCACCCCCACTTCACTTTTTTATTGAGCAAATTTCTCTGCACAATCTCTAAACTCAAATAATTTCATAGCAATTCCTGGATGCTGTACCCATAGACCTCATCCTTCCTTGGGAAGATGATCTAATCAATGCAAATGCAAGAGAAATAAAATGCCTATCTACCAGAGTTCCTGAATCTTTTCAGAACCCGTAGATTCCATTCATAACATGTGAAACCAACATACTGCTGCCACTGCAATTAGTGGTCTTATGAGTAGCTCTAGATTTTTTACTTTGGTTATTTAATCCTTTAGAAAACAATGTAAGGAAGTTCTTATCCTTCTGGACATCTTATTTGAATTCCATTGAAATAAGCCAGTCAAGGAAAAGGGTTAATTTGTTATACACTGAACATAGTATTGTTGAAGTAGACACACACACACAGACATGCACACACACACACACACACACACACACACACACTTTCACAGGAGATACTTTAATGCGGAAACAAAGTTGTGATAAGTATTATTTTTCTTATTTCTATAACTTTCTCAGGTGAAACCTTCCAAGCTGTATTTTTCAACTTTTTGAATTAAGAAGGTAAACATGGTATTTCAAATCTCACCACCATTTATTAATGCTATAGATAGGAGGACTGTGTTTAACATTTCAGGATCTCTGTATTATCTGATGCTTCAAACTGTTTATCTACATTATCGCCATCATCTAATGAGACAAAAACTTTGTGGAGTGGCCCCTTCAGGTGTTTGAGTCAGTACCAGATCTTACTTAGGAAAATGCTGCACTCTGCACTCTCTTAAGGAATCTTCAGCAGTTAAGAATTATCTTGATGTTTCTATTTATCTTGCATTTCTGATCTACCAATCTATGCAAAACCGAGGGGGTAGTGGCCAGATGTCTCCAACATGGAGAGTTCAAGGAAGTGGGACAAATTGAAAGCAGGAAGGGAACTGCACTCAGGCATGTAATACCTTTTCTCTTTCTGGTAAGTGTGAGTTCAAGAGAGCTCATGGGGGAATCACTCTGTCCACACACAGCTTCGAAGGACAAAGCTTCTGGCTTCCATACCCTATAATGCAACCCTAGCGATCACACCCACAGGAACCCAAGCTCTTATATCCGAAGAGTCACAGACCACAGGGGACACCTGGACCAGCTCCTCAGGAAACCCTGGTCAGAAGGCTATCAGTGCAGCCCAGGCCAAAGTCACCTGCCAATACAAGTGGGAAACAGTATAAAGAAACATGTGCTCAGGGCAGTATTTCTCCAGAGAGCTATTTCAGATTCCACATAAGAGTAACTGGTGGCCTTGGATAAATCATTCCTCTCATTTATGTGCTGAACAGGAGAAAACAAGTCAACAACTGATGCATGCAAAAGCATTTGGAGGTGATGGATGGAGACATTATGGTGCATTTCGTCAATGGCATGCCATTAGAGAAAACCATTTCATAGAGTAAATTAAGAAAACAAACCAGCTACGTGACACACTTGGAAATTGCCACTGGCCAGACAGGTTTTTCTCCTCCAGGAATGAAGCTGCATGGGATTGACATTATCATTAACACTCAGACTCCCCTTGCTAGGTTAGTTGCCTGTGCTTGTCTGAGACTTAAATCCCCAGCCTGCACTTCCCTATAACGATGGCCACTTACATAAGTGGACAAACCTAACACAGATCCTGACTTTCTTTACTGCTCTTTTGGACTTTCATTTGAAATCTTACTGCTATTTACCTTCGTGTGTCAATATCTTGCTTTCTTCACCAAGTTATAGGGACATTTCGTAACAAGAACTGAGTCTTGCAAATGAAGCTTACTGGTACAGCAGCGTGCCTGTGCTGTGCAGGAAATGTCTGATTTCAACTGTGATTAATTTCTCCTATCTTTCTCACATACCTGGCTATTGCGTGCCCAACATGGATTAATTAAGACAGCATTTCTTTGGGAATGCAGAAGAAGAGACCTGGTCGCTGACCTCAGGGAGCTCACAGGCAGACCAGCAACAATCACAACATGGAGCAGGGGGCAGTCCTCATGAGGGACATGGCAGTACCAAAAGGAGGTGTTCTGGGTATGAGCAGGGGCATTCAGGGAAGGCTTCCAGGAAATAGGGAGTCCCTTTGGAGGATTAAGTAGTTGGTACCTCAGCACTATAGCCAATGTGTGCAAGGGCATGTTGGTGAGCCCAAGACTGGAGCATTTGGGCTCCAAGTCATTTGCCATTTTAGAAGCTTCTACTGAAAATTTCAACCTATTCTCAAGGTCATCCACTAAGGTCAGGGCAGAAATGGGCTATGAAATTACAGGCCCCTTCCCTTGGTAAGCGAGCTCTGAGAGCACTCGGATGCACCTCATGGTAACCGTGGCTTCATAAAAATCAACGCTGATTGATGGGTGCAGGCTCTCTGCCTCTCCGTGTTTAGTCTATTGGTGCTTTTAGTACCACTGTGGCCATGCTTCCTAATGGAAATGCATTTCTCTCTCTCACCATTACCCAGATATAGATGCTCTCAGATATGAAAGGCCTTTTACCTCAAGATTTTTGTCTTGTGAGACAACCCTAATTCAGGAAGGATATAGGAGGAGTTGAGAAGAAAGTACCACAAATGTTTTGTTTTGTAGTTTAAAGAGAGAGAGAGAGAGAGAGGAATTTAAAGAGCTCAGTTTATGTACGGCATGGGTCTGTAGCTCCATTACCTTGACTTAGTCCAGTTCAAGGAATTCACTTTCTTTTGTGCAGGGCTCTGAATAACCTGGAAAAATAAGCTAAATGTTTCCTTATGCACCCCCCCACCCCTCTTTCTTTTGCTTTAAGGAATTGTGATGGACAGCATAATAAAATCTTCCATGTATAATGATAGATCCCTGGGCCTAGGACCCTAGTGATATTAGCATATCAACTCTGATAAATCCATCGGGAGGTAGGAATTACCCCTATTATGCAGGTGTGGAATCTGAGTCTCAGAGAAGTAAAGTAGCATGTCCAAAGCTACCCAGATGGTAAATGGCATTGCTGGGATTTGAAAGCAAGCACATCTGATTTTCAAGTCATGGGCTCTTCCTGACACCCAACGTCTTCCAGACTGGACATACACATGTAGGTCAAAACACGTGACAAAGAGCAACATCTCTGTTGTGGGAGGAGGAAAGGAGTGCCCATCGGAGTTGTTATAGGTGGACTGGTTGAAAGGAAAGAAAGTGAATCCTCATGGGAACACTTGGAGGTCAGATGCTAAGGTTTCTTTCAAATAATCAGGTTTAATAGTAATAAACTACAGATAGGGAGAGGTTGTTTTCTGCTATAAAATCACATTCTGTCTGGCCAAACTGATCTCTCCAACGCTGGTTATTCCTGAATGTCAAACTGGAAAAGCAGTTCATGCTCAAAGTTAAGAACTCAAATGCCAATGTGGGGCTCCCTCTTTTGATCTGCTGTGTGACCATGGTGGCGCCACTGACCCTCTCTGAACTTCTCTTGAGTAGCAGGGGCTGACTTTATGACGGGCACCAGGGAAGAGGGAGGCTTTTCTGAGAGGGTTTTCAATCAGTGTGGTTTTCTCTTCCATGGAAAGGCAGGATAGGAGCAGAAAAGTAAAGACGACGTCTTGAAAAGGAAGGGAGAGTAGCTCTAAACTTCTGGAAGAACCTTGTCAGAGAGTGGACACACAGGCAGCAATCTTCCTACTTCATCACAAAGTAGGAGAAAAAACATTTTGCATTTAGAAGCTGACATCCAGAAGGGGGCCTGGAACCTTCTATAAAAGCACCTAGTAAGAATGTCCGGTGCTGGAACCCTCCCCACATCCAAATGTCTCCTGCTCCAAACCCAGCAGTGTTTCCAAATGCCTCAGCTTATAGCCAATTTCTCAAAAAATTGAAGTAGACTTTAATTCACTTTGGTTTCATAATTAAATGAAAAGTAATGAAAACTTTTAGGAACGTGGGAACAGGGCATGAAAAGATACTGAGAAACCAAAATAAAAGATGGATGTTCGGTCTGATGGAGCAGCATAGCCTTACTGGGAGAGGGTTGGGGGAGGGGACATTATTCTGGGCACAGCAAGTATTTTATCTGCAATTGACAAATCCCAAATCCTCCCAGCTTCTGTTTCTCCCGACTTAAGCCCTGGGTCACAGTATTTATTTACTTAAGTGACAGAGATGAAGGCAGGCTTAATGCTGGCCACCTGTCAGAAGAACAGTGACCTGCCTCTTAAGGGGATTTCAGCAACACCCCTCCCATCTTTATAAGACAAAAGGGGATTGGGAGAAAATGTAGAGAAAAAAATCACTAATTGAGCTTGAAGGAGAGGGTGACATAGAATGTAAAGACTCCAAGGAGAGAGAGGTGCTGAGATCCACGGGTGCCATTTAAAGCAACTCTAAAGAGTACAGACCCCTTCCTCTCCTGAGATTAGAAGGGATTTGCAAAATATGATACCCACACTGAAAAGTCAGGCCCCCTTAGCTGCCTCTCACAAATGCCCTTGGGGTCCTTCATATTCTTATGAAAGAGGTTCATTATAGTTTCCAAGGAATGCAAACCAATACACTTTCTCAGAAATAATGCCACCAGTGCTCTTGAGGGTGAGGAAGCAACAGACAGGTCCTGCCTGGAGAATTTCAAGGCAGCATGGGGGACCTTAGTTAACAAACTGGATGCCAGGCAGTGATCTCCACAGCACAACTTACGGCCACTTCATCATCATCAACCCCCTTTCACAGTGATGGGAAGTACCCAGCCGAAGGCATCTGAGCCAGTCCGAGGAGGAGCTTGGACTGGGGCAGGCACACTGGCCCCAGGCTCTGTGCTCAGACCCACTACAGTGCGCTGTGTCTCAAGCAGAGAGGAAGTGGTCCAATCCGAAGGATGCTCCAACAGCTCCCACATAAGGGATAAGACCTGCCCCCAGGCCCCTATCAGTTTTTTATCAGCTCTTGAAGGGCATCAACTTTTCTAGTCCAGAGGCCAGGTGATAAAAAGGGCAGGGGCTATGAATTCGGACAGACCTGGTTTTGAACCTTCCATTTTCCTAGGGAAATTTATTTAACTTTTGGAGCCTTGGTTTCCTATCTATAAAGTGGGGCTTCTGTGACCTCTCCCAGGGTTTTGTGAGGATTAGAAACAAAATATGAGACCTGCTCAGCAGAGTGCCTGGTGATGAAAGGACGGAAAGTGCCAATTTGTAAGAGCTATTTCAACTGTTCCTTTGTTAGAAGGCCCAGTGGAGAAAGCTTCAGGCCTTTGGACAGTCACCCTGGCCCTCCTGGAGGCTATTCATACATATGGAATGGTGAACCTGGACCATAAGCCAGTCTACCCTGTAGATTTAGCAGGCTGGGTTGCTTCCTGCCCCCTCACAATGGAAAGCAATTTCAGTAAGTGCTTAGCTTAATTAGTTTGGGTCCGGACGTGCTGTCAAGAGCTGTACATGCACACTTGTCATCATGATCATCCACCTGTCTCTGGAAAGCCTGCTTTTCCAGAAGTCTGAGCTTAGCTCCAGATGACATTTCCATTCAGTCACCTCTCACTCCAGCTCCCTAGGAAGAGCCCTGAAGTCAACACCTTCTTCTACTGATGTGGCAGATCAGAGGAGGGTTGTTAACTTCCCACAGTACCTCTTTTGGCCCATCATGGCTACTATGGTCATGGGCCACCTCTGCTTGGGAAGCTCAAGCATCTGCTCGGCGAGCTCAGACCAAAGTGTCCACCACACACTCTGGGTGGCAGCCAAGACGCTTAATCAATATTAACAACTAAGATGGTTACACGTGAGTCTGAGCTGGACTTCTTGCCTAAAACATTCTCTCTACCCAGCAGGCACTGAAATCAAGGATTCTTTTCATCAGTTACACCAAAAGAGTCCACAAGAGAAGGAGGAAAGGAAGATCTGCCAGAATACAATCCAAGGGGCACTGGGATGTAGACTTTTGGGCTACACTGCAGTTTCAAGATCATGCTGTTTTTCTTCAATGGCTGTTCCAGAGAATATAAAAAAGACATTACTTAGTTGACCACATCCTACTGCCGCCCGTTGAGTGCTGGCTGCCATAACATTTTAGTGATGGACATAAAGAAAGAACAGCAAGGGGGTGACAGTGACCGCTCCTGGGGACAAATGAGACTGAGTAGTGGTTACTCTCTTACCCACTGGTTCACCCTCTCACCACCACGCACACAGCCACGATAGTATCTTCAGCCTCCACTGCACGGTGACCTTTCCTATAGAAATTACAGTGGCCAAGACGAAATATTCACCCTCTGAAACCCACGGCAAGATAGATGACAGTGTGATGGAAGGAAAGAGTAGACTGAGTGCCTTATCGATCCATCTGCCAGCCTGTGAACAGTGGGTAATAAAAATTTATTGAAAATCAGGAAAAAAAAATCACTTATTCTAATTCTTCTGGAAGGCAGTACTAATGTTGCATATGAATAAATCCCCTCCTTCCCCAGGACTAAAACCACCATCCTCCCAGCCAACCCTCCAAACAGGACAGATTTAAAAATCTTGCAATTTTATTTGCATATAAAGGCCGCTAGATATAGAATATCACAATAAATTTAAAAGAAACAACTGCTTTCCTAAATTTCATTAACAAGATAACATAAAATAGAATAAAGCTCAACAGCATTTACAATGGGAAAACAGAAATGACTATTAGCGACAATATTTTGTGCTAGCGAAGATTGCATCGACACACAGTGCAAAATGGGGGGAGGGAGAGGAAGTAAGAAGACAATTCAGGGTATTTAAATATAAAGGACGACTAAGCCTCATTTTAGTTACCTTCCATTGCATCCACTTAAGTCTGTACATGCCTGTAATTGTACCTAGACTTAACTCAAGCTCTTTGAGACCTTGAGTTCTGAGAAAATGTGTCAGCCCCTTCGGACTTCTGATGCCCTGCTATAAAGCATTCCTTCGCAGTTGTACTGTCCTTGGCAATATTAAACTCCTAACTTAGTCATAGTACACAAAAAATATTTATATATATATAAACCCATATTGAAAAGGAGTCTGCACGCTCAATTGTTTTTTTAACTGCATGAAATACCTGCTCTTGACAGATTCCATTTCCATATTTTTAAAGCTAAAATAATTTAAAAGAAACAAACAATGAGACCTTGTATAACCACAATATGGATCTCACTAGCTAAGCCATCCTTTGAACGAGGGCCATTTTCTTCCCTGGACGCAGCTTTCTTTAGAGTGAGAGTGTGAAGAGAAGTCTTTTCCACGCCTACTTTTGCTGAAAAGATTGCTATAAATCCAGGCCAAGTCTGTAAAAAAGAAGGGTTACCAAGAAAACAACAACAACAACAAAACATCAAAACATAAAATACTTCAAACAATACTCTTAAACAGTTGTGCAAATCTGGGTGGTTTTTAAAACACTACCTACCTGTTTCTCTCTCTCTTTTTTTCCTTTTTCTTCCAGCTTAAAGCATATTAAAATAAGACTTTCATCACCTTTTAAAAAGAAAGCTTGGCTGTCCTTTGGCGAATACTAACAATTTACAATGGCGTGGCCTTTGAGAAAACGGAAGTCATTTTACAAATTCACAATGCTCCTTTCATTTCGAATGGACGCCCCATTAAAAAAAAATAATAAAGAAGAAGCACAACCTCTAGCGTCATTTGTGTTCCAGTAATTTACAAAAAGAACTCACAGGATTTGGAAATAAACAAGTAAGAGAATGTAAGTTTATAATTAGAAAAATGGCAGTTTATAGACCTTCCCTCACATTCCAATTGGGCTTTTAGAGCTTCAGGAACCCTGTGGGTTTGGAAGGTCAAATATAATTGGAGGGTTGGTCGGTTGAAAGCTGACTGTACACGTTGAGGCATTGATGTACGTTGTATAACCGTCGGTCATAATGCCGTAACCTGTGGAGACAGAGTGTCATGCTTACTGTAATATATACAAATGACAGTGACTCAGTGGTGAGCTGTCAGGCAAGGAAAACTAAAAAATCTTTGCCAGTGGGCAGTGAGATGAGATTCAATGAAGCCTCCCCAGATGATAACAGCTTTCAGAAGCTGCCTTCCAATTACATTCTGTTTTCTTTAAAGGGAGAATCCTCTACTTCAAAGAAAAATGATTCCTTTTTTCCTTATTTAAGCATTCTATTTGTCAGGGAAAGACTGTGATTTCTTTACTAGTGAGAATAAAGAAAAAACATTTTTTCCCTCTCTTAAAAATATGATTTTCATTTCAAAGCCCTGCATTAATTACTGAGTTCTAGGAACAGAAAGAGTAACGTAAGGGACTCCTCAGGGTACCCACATCCAAACCCCAGATGGGCTTTGGGACAGGTGAGGAGGGAAGGAGCACTGCATTGGGATTCAGGAGGGGTGGATGCTCAGGTTCCTTATCTATGAGATAATCTCTAAACTGCCTCAATGAAAGTTAACAATAAGTGATCTTATCTCCCTCGAATTGTGTGGCTTTGGTGCTGAGTTCCCTTTCGTTCAAGTAAGTCAAGTAATCAAATATCCAAGTGATTTGCAGAGACCTCGCCACAGGATCAAGCAAAAAGACTTCCCACATGGCAGTATAAAATCTCTGGTGACCTACTGGAAGGAAGCTAAGGAAGTTTTTCTGGGTCTTTCGTACGTATGTCCCTTTTATAATTTTTAATTTGTTGAAATATTTTAACTTGTTTGCAAGTTTGCACATTTCCCTGGATACCTTATATCTACCTTAGAGTCTCTGCATTGAAGTTTGTAATTCTGTGTTGGTCTCAGGCTCTTATGGAATAGAAAAATATGCACGTGAAAAATTAAATTACCGGGACTTACAGAAATAACCAAGGTTTTTTTCCTTTTTTTTTTTCGTCTTTCCATTTACTAAAATTTGTCCTAGTAAGCCTGTGGAGAGCTTAATGAGGGTCAATGGAAAAATCTCTTAAGAAAAGAAAAGAGGCATTTAAAATGTGCACTGTTTAGTTCTGGGGTCATAAAGTCTTGTTATCTCTCTCCATCAAGAGGTTGGTATTTGCCCTCTCTCTGCCCTCTTCAGCTGTCTTAAGTGAATAAAAGTGAGACAAGTTTATTTGAATATGATCTCCTGCCTTTTAAGCAAGTTTATTATTTTGGGACATCAGTGGAATTCCCCAATTGTCTGGCTAGTTTAAAGCTAATTAATGATTTAAAAAAACAAAAAACAAAAAACACGGATGAAATACAAACTCATAGGCATGCTGCAGGAATTCAAGCCTGATACCTGTCCCCAGAAATGTCAGTTAGACATGAACTCCCAACCCCCATCCTCCCACCAATCCTGGATCATGCCTTAGAGAAGTGCCCCCTTTTCTGAGACTACAGCTCAAAGTCAGGGTAGGATGATGCCCACTCTTGGGAAGCTGCACCCCTGCATTCCATGCGCTCGGCTGGCGCCTGCACTTGGGACAGGATGAATTTTCTTAGGTATCAGTAGGATGATTTTCAATGCATATGCTTTTAATTCCATGCCTAACCCGGAAGCCAATGGATTTGTGGGCTTTGAAAAGCACACTCCGTTTTTTTGCTTCATCAGACACACAGGCCTAAACAACTCGCCTGCAGATTCCTAAATGACTCCAGAGGACAAGCTGAAAGCAGAAGCTGGAGAAAATACGGCAGCTGCCTATGTAAAGGCACCCCCGGCGCACAAACCCTCGGAACCGGGAGAGACCAGTAGGGCCAGAAAATCGAAGGCCTGCTGAAAGACAGCTTTGTATCTGTCTAAAAACCCTAGCTTAAAAAAGGAAGGAAAGACAAAACCTTGAACCGTAGTTTCTGGGAGGCTTTCAGGTTCTGTGAACTTGACTCCAGCTTACCATGAAAGGCAGAACTAGAGGCAACTGGACCAGTTCCCATTAAGGCGAGATTTAATCATTCTCTTTAGCCTCAGCCTGACCTAAGAGTGCTGATGATTTCTGAGAAGTCTGAAATGGTTTTCTGAGGTTAGTAGGGAAACGACTACCTGCAAATGTGCAGGTTCCTGCCACTTCTGTTCTATAACTTTCACTGCGTGTCCCAAGTTATTTGCTTCAGAGAATGCCTTGTCTTCCTGGGTCTTCATATGCATTCCATATGAAACAGTATTTACAGGTAGAAAGAGGTCATGGAAGTTATTTAATCTAATATCTAGGCCACTTCTTCTAACCATTTTAAAGAAAAAAAAAATTGTCCTTTTTGACCTCAGGGCTGCTCTACAGTGGTGGTTAGCAAACATTCCTTGTCAGGGCCCTGAGATTCCAGAAGTTGCCCGGGGGAGTGCTGGGTTTTCCGGAAGGTGAACCAGACCTGGTTCTTTCTCTCCACTCTGCTTAAAAGAGAGCAGCTCCGTATAAAATCTGTATCAGCTTTTCAGGCAGGTGTTTCTCCTAATCCTTCATTTTATAAAAGGGTTCTACCACTGGTAAAAGTTGCTCCAGTCATTCCCAGGGTAACCAAGGTCCCCATTCTGGAATGAGATCATGGCTAATGACACATCTGGTGAACTCCTTTCGTCTGGTCTTACCTTCATGGATTCCACCAAATACATGGAGTTTGGGCCGAACTCGCCTCTGGACTGTGTTTAAAAGCTCCACGCAGCCCACTCTTTGAAGCTCCTTTGGAACCCAGTCTCGAAAGCCTACGGGCAAAATGCAATCAATACTCTTACTTTTCCTTCTTCAGGTAAGGTTTCATTTAGACTTTCAGGAAGCCATAACTCACAGAAGGTTTATTACATTATCTGTAATCCTAGCCTCTCCATTAAAGCTCACAATGGCTTTTAAGGAACTTTTCACTTGTCACTTTGTCTTCTTTAGGTTCTTGAATTTTTTTTTTTTTTGGTTTCCATTTTTTTTTCCTTCCTGTTAATTAACATTTTTTTTTTTTTTCCTGTAAGGGATTTGATTTATGCAGCCCCGGTTTCAAATCTTCATGGGCCTCATGACATTTATTCCCGGCAGTCCCGCAATATCTCTTTCTTTCAATATTCAGTTACTTTCTCCTTTTTTATTATATCTTTCTTATAGCAGTTTACTTCTAAGATGGCTCAGAGAAGACAGGCTTAGGAGAGGCTGTTTGTAAACTGGCCACCAGACACCTGGCTCTCCTTAGGTACCTCAACTCTTAACCTTTGGTGGTTCCTGCTGACCAAAGCTTGGAAATGTGAAGCTCCTCCTGCAGTCTCATCTCTAGCAATAGGCAACAACATGACCTCGTGGTGGCATCCCGTAAGCTGGGGCTAATTGACTGCCTTTAAAGTAAAAGCCACTTACTTCTATGCTTAATGCAGAAAATCCATAAAAACTGACATCAATTATAGCACAAGTCAGGTATCTGAATGATTATGGTCAGAAATGGAATCCATCTGCCTCAGCAGGATGGGTGTAAAGAAGGCAGGTGGGACTAACAGCTAAATCGCCATCAGTGGGAATCCAACCATAGCTCCATTAGGTGATTTCTACTATTTAGAAATGATCGGGCAGAAATGGACAGACAAGCTTATTCCACTTTGTTTGGCAAAACTGCAGAAACGAAAATAAAGCATCTCTGTAAAAATACGTTACCTGGGGTGTGGGAGGGGGAGTGGCTGGAAAGAACATCAGACGAAAAAGGGGGGCCCTATAAAAATTCAACCAGGGGTTTCAAAACTGTTAATTAGAGGAAAAAATCCTTAATCCACAGTGACTGGCATATTCCCTCATGAATGTGTTCTTCTCAAAGGGGGAAAATATCTTACTCATATATGATCAACCTGAGAAGGCATCCTGCTTCTACCATAATAGTAAAGTCTTATAGAGAGACGGCTTTCCTTCTCAGCGGGACAGAATTCAAGGCCAATCTCCATCCCACACCCCAATCCAGCATTTTCACAAGAACCCCAATAATGCACTGATTAAGGTTCAACTTCACCATGCCTGACCTTTTATTTTGGAACTCCCTGATGAAGAACTCACTTTGCTATATGCACAGCCACTCTCTGGATTATTCCATGTTTGCTATAAAGAGATGGATGGTAGCCTCCCTATGAAAAGTTCCTGGGATGTCTGAATTCTTCAGAGGCTAGAATTCAGACCTATTAACTACTGTCACTGGCTTCTGTACCAAAATTAATGGCTTGATGAAACTGTGAATCAATTGTTCTGTTCAAAGTTGTGTTCCAAGTAACACTTCAGTCATGCAGATGTTTCTGTGCTGAGAATATCCAAGTCTTATTTACAATAAACAGCCTAAGGGGAATCATGTCTGTACTGAAGAGGCTGCTCAGGGAAAGGATCAAGTTGGCTGGGATGCTCTCTCCGTAGGTCTCACTGGGTAACTCAGGCTGATCAGAATATTTAGCTAGCAGTTCAGGAGTTAGTCTCTAATGACTGCAAAATAGGGAAATTAACTAATTAAGGATGATACATGTTGGGGCGCCTGGGTGGCTCAGTTGTTAAGCGTCTGCCTTCGGCTCAGGTCATGATCCCAGGGTCCTGGGATCGAGCCCCGCTTCGGGCTCCCTGCTCCGCGGGAAGCCTGCCTCTCCCTCTCCCACTCCCCCTGCTTGTGTTCCCTCTCTCGCTGTGTCTCTCTCTGTCAAATAAATAAATAAAATCTTATCATAAAAAAAGGATGATACATGTTGTTGGTAAGTATAATCTTTTTAAAACATGGGATGGGATGGGATGGGACAGAATGAAATAGGGAAAAAAGCATGGGGATGGTGATTCTGAAATATTGAAAAAGTCAAGAATTGCTAGATCTTGTGCAAATCTGGACAATTTCCCTATCTGCAACAAGGCTGGCTCCTCTTCTCCTGCTTCTCCCTATCGTTAAAACGTACCACCGTAACTCACACCTCGGTCCTCCCTTCAGCTGTTTCTATGTGAAACACAGAGCACTGCCTTGGTAAGGGAAAGAAAGCAGTCCTAAGTGCGTTGGAGGAAACCATATTTACAAGGAGTAAATTCACAGTAGGAGACATGTGTTAGATTTTTTTATTTTTCAGGTTGACAGAGGAGGGAAGTGATACAGACAACAACCCCAAACCACAGGGAAAAATTGTGAAAATAATTTATTTTGTATTAAGTGTTTTCTATCTTTTTCCAAACCAAACTTTGCTAGTACTGTACATTTGGACATTTAGTAAGAGCACAGATTTCATGTTATGTGTTTTTTACCACAATCGAAGAAAAAGAAAACTCTCCTACTTAAAGTGAAGTATCTGAACGTCCTGAGGACACCCTTGTTGGGCAGGAAGCGTCCTGGCGTAATAGATACCAGACAGATGGGGACCAAGGTGATAGGAGCATTTGAAAAATGTTCTGTGGCTGAGCCACAAAGAGATAACAAGTTCTTGAATAATTAAAAGATAATTATGTAAGTCAAAGAATCTTCTTCTGGACCATAATCTGCATAACTAAAGGTGGCTTTGAAGCACACTGGTGGGTGATCTAAACTGGGTGTAGGTTCAAGGATTCTGTAGGATGAGTATCTTTTAAGTAACTTTCACCATAAATCCTTACTTAACACCTTAGCTTTAAAAAAAAAAGGATTATTTGCTCGTATAATCTGCTCAAGTGTTAAACTTTTAAAGATTTCCTAGGAAATCTTTATGGAAAAGGAAAATGAGCTACTTTACCTTATCTTTGGGGGGGGGAGAGAGAGAAAGAGAAGGGGGGCAGAGGGAGAGGGAGAGAGAATCTCAAGCAGACTCCATGCTGAGCACGGAGCCCCATGGGGGGCTCAATCCCACTACCCGAGCCAAAACCAAGAGCCAAATGCTTAACCAACTGCACCACCCAAACACCCCAAATGCGCTACGTTACACAAAAGTTTCCATCATTTCATCCCTTCACAAGCCCGCTGGTTGGGAGGTCTATGTCTATGTCTTCCTTCCATTCCCCACTCCACCTCCCTCACTCCTAAGTGAGTACAGTTCTTAAAATAAATGATCAAGCTCAAAAGACTGTGGTGCTCCATACTCATTTGATTTTCCCTGATTCAACTAAATAAAAAAATTTAATTTCAAGAACACCTGTAAACCCAGCAGAACGGCTGAGTTTAATTATCGTACTGGTTTCTTTTAAAGACATTGACTTTTCTTTTTGTGTTCACTTTTTATTTTTTGAAGGAAAATGATTATATCCCTGAAACATTTATTATGCTTTATTATTATGAAAAAAGGCATCTCTTATGACAAAAGGACAACCTTTGGGTGCTTCACTTACCTAGAGGAGGTCCGTGGGTCATGAGTATGTCAATGCCCTCAGGGATGAGGTTCCACTTGTCCAGCAGAGACTGACCTCTGGGCAGGTTAAAGCCCCATCCATTAAACCACGGGGTCCTTTGGGGGAGATAATGCACATGATATCAGGCCAGCAGAGCTGCGTTTCCGCTCTACAATATTTCTCTCTCGCACATTCCCCGCACGGTTTGCGTTGCTCTCTTTTCTCTTTTTGATGGTTGGCCCTGGCAGCAGGATGCTTTTTTGTTGACTGCTTCAAAACCAGGGCATTTGAAAGCAAGTGTGGAGCCGGCGAATTGTTCAACCAGAAAGGGGCACAAGAGTCTTTACAGTGGAGACTTTTCCAGCTGACCTCTATCAAAATTTTAACAATGCTTTGTCTTCTCCCCTAAATCTCCATGCTTCCTAAGATGCCTAGTCCCAATCCAAAGCATTTCCAGCCTTCCTGCAGTATCTCAGAGCTCAGAAATTCTATCAGTACTCCTTCCTCCCGATCACTGTGACACTGCTTCCCCAGAAGGATTCTTACTAGTGTCCCAGGCGAAAAGGCAAGTGCTCTGAAGGCAGAGCGTGAACCCCTGTACAGGGAGATGTTCTGAACAGCCTGGACTGGGAAAGCTGAAAAAATATAGGGGTTCTGACTGGTGAGAGGGGGGACAGGGAACAAAGATCAGGAGGAGGCGCCTCCTCCTGTCATTAAAAGGAAGATCTGGGAGGTTATTCTGGAATCTGCTCTCCTGGCGGGGAAGGTAAGCAGTCCACCCTCTCAGAAACTTCTGCTTCAGGAATGAGTTTTTGAGACTGACTGCTTCACGCAGAGAAGTGAATGAGGTTTTGGTCCATCCTGTGAGCACCTCTAATTGGAGCTGAACGTGCCTCTACCATTTATAATAACATGAGAATAACCAATTTTTCTCTACAAATACTACTGGTTAGATCACATCAGAGCAACGCAGTCCCCAGCGCTGTCCTTCTCCCGAACACCTAGCTATAACCTCTATTTTCCGAAAACGACTCTTTCCCCCCCTTCTGTAGAAAAACTCCAATTTGCTAGTGCATACATGCAAAAGACAAGCTGGTCAATCTTCTGGCTAAGCTGAACTTCCCATGCCTCCTGAAAGGTGACCCTGCGTCCAAGGCAACCTGGTCAGTCACAGCTAACCAAATGAGGTCACTCTTACTTAAAGCCAATCATGGGCCAGACTATCAGACCCTCTCAAGACTCGGAACTCAGAAATACTGACCCTGCATTCATTTGGTGGGGGGCATGTATAGGTAAGGACAGGATCTCACAAATGAGAACCTCAGTTCTCACTGAGGCGCCTGAAAGAAAGTTCCAGAGATAACGGACTGTGTGACCCCAGCTAAAAAAGTGAAACCAAGAAAGTATCTGACCTGGTTCCTAGAATTATTGTCCAAGTTCCTAAGCCATCCTCAGGGGCTTACTTACAATAACAATAATAACTTTCAAAGCTATTAATTGTTGAGGGCTTACTCTGTGTCAAGGAACTATTCTAAACACTTTATTTGTATTAACGCATTTAAATTACACAACGAGCTCATGAGGTAGCTACTAGTATTAACTCTATTTTACAGATGAGGAAACCGAGGCACAGAGAACTCAAGTAAATACAACCAATAAACTGGATATCAACCCCAACAATCTGATTCCAAAACCCATCCTCTTAGCCATCACACAACTCCTCTTCTTACACAGTACTTGAATTAACTTCCTACTTGCTCTGGGTGAGCCTGTACTCTTTTAAGTTTAAGTGTCTTGTTGCTTGAAGCCAAATGAGCTCTGAACTGGGATCAGGTGCATGGTTCTGAAATCCAGCAATGAGATGGTGGAGTGGACACCCATGGTTTCTGCCTGCCCAGCTCCTTCACCCTTCTTTTGGTAATGGCATCTGAATTTTCTTTGGAGAACCTCTCCCTCCCCATCTCCGTACATGTGCTGCGCTAAGGCTGACTCGTTGCTGCTCTAGGATCTCCCTGAACAGAGACTGGTCTAGGGATGTACATATGACCAGGCTGGGAGTCGTCCTCAGGCTTTTGCTGGTGCTACTGAAAAAGAGGCCATGGGTTCCTCTCTGGGATCCTGGGATCCTTGTGTAGGCTTGGAATTGCCTGGGAGCTTTGTCTCAGCCACCATGCTGACAGCCTGTGCTTGAGGGTCAAACCATTACAAAAAAAAAAAAAAAAAAGAAAAGAAAAGAAAAAAGCCAAGCAAAGAAACAAGTGTACCCAGATGATCTTGTTGGACATTATGGATCCAGCTGTGCCTAAAGCCAATCACACATTTCCTTCCAAGTATATAAGCTAATAAAATATTTTTCTTTTTATTAACTTGAGTTAGGTTCTGTTTCCACAAGTGAAAGAGTCCTAATACATAAAATTGTTGTATTTAGTGTAAAAATGATCTCTGTACTTATGGTAGGCAACAATGTCTACCCCCACTCCCACCCCACAGATGTCCATGTCCTGATCCCTGGAACCTGTGGATATATTACCCTACCTGACAAAAGGAATTAAGGATGCTGATGATGGAGTTCAGGAGCTCATCATGCTGACCTTAAACTTGGGGTGATTTGTTACAGCAACGAACAGGACACTAATACAGTCCCTAACAGGTCTGAGCCGGCTGGCTCCACCCTCCAGGGGCTGTGAGTGGTGCGGGGTCTCACGAAGCACACGTGCAATCAATTAGCACAGCTCTTGGCAGCCACACTGCCTTGCTCAGCTAGATGCTGTGCTTTGGGTTTCCTCAGAGGAAAAGGCAGTGCTTGCTGCTAGGGAGGCACAGACATCTCAGGCCTGGGGGTAATGCCAGGTGGGCCCTTTCAGTGCTCAAGTAGTCCGGCTCGCTTGCGTTTATCTTCCAGGACTTCCTATCTTCAGGTTCTTAAACATTTTCATCAGAGTCTGAAAGAGACCTTTCCCAGTTTGGGATGCCCATCCTTCCCGTTCATTTTACCATGACCCATGATCTGTCTTAAAAGTAAAAAGAAAAAAAAAAAAAAAACGGCAAGTTCGAAACCGAGTGAAAACTCAGTGAGCCTTTTGGCATGAGAGAGACACAAGCAAAAACATCTGTTTTCCTAGATTTTGAAAACAAGCTTCTGGGCCTATGGTTTCTGTCTGAATGCCAAATAAAGAAGGCTTGAAAGAGTCCCAAGCACACCCAAGTAGTTGATACAATGAATAGTTGGTACTCTGATTTCTCTAGTGCTAGAGTCTGTCTGCGGGCAGTCAGCCTCTGGACCCCCAGGTCATCCCAGGGGATTCCAGAGTCAAAGGAACAAGACTTCAATTTTCAGTCTTTCTAATTTTCTCTCACAGGGTCTTCTCGGGAAGCCCACAGCCCTAGTACCCCAGGAAGTGCTCAGTTTTATAAGTGCTTTGCAAGCACAAGACAAGCCCATTGTGTCTTTGGATACCCCAAATTTCATTTGGTTAATGTTAAGCTTGTGACAAAATCCAGAAGTTTCCAAGTTAAGGGTAAACTTTAAAAATATCTGGCTTTCATTTTGACTCAAACTTGTATGTATGTGTATGAGAGTGAGACAGGATTTAAATTATAAGAAAAGGAACATTTATCACGTCCCTGATATGCTTTACACAGAGGTTTTACATAGACTATTAAACTTAATTACTCATAACAATCCTTGAATTATTATATTAACAATCCTTGAGTACTGCCAGCTCTATTTTTAGATAAAAAGCCTGAAAATCAGTGATATCAAGTAACTTGTCAATATTCCCAGGATTGGTTAAGTAGTGGAGCCCAGATTCCAACACGGATCTGCTAGCTCCAAAGCCTCTGTTTTTCCCTTGCACAAGGCTGAACTAAAACCTTCTAGCCCAATGTTGGTTTTACTCTCACACTTATAGAGTAAAAACAGGGCTGCTCCATACAGTCTCTTAGGCTGTGCACTGTACAACCTCAGGCGGTGCCGTGGCACTGTGTGATCGAAGTGGCTCTTAGTAAAAATGGAGTGTGACTTCAACGATGTTATTATGGCTTTTATGGGATAATCTCTCTTCCTTTAGATCCTCCAGATAAGGCCTTTTCCACAAGACAGTGGCCAGGCAATGGGAAAAGCAGCCCAGTGATGGGTTCCAGAATTATCCCAGCATGGCCGTAATGAAGAGGGGCACACAGAAGAGACCTGTGTGCTAATTCTCATTCTGGCATCCATTTACTAACTCACGTGAACCTCTGCTAAGAGAGGAATGGTCAGTGGGCCACTTTCCTCATCTGAAAAATGCATGAGTACATGGATTTGATTACTGGATTTCAAGATTGCTTATAGGTTGCAGAAATCTCATGCAGGAGCCCCACACCCAAAGCAGGTTCATGCAGGGGTGCTCTGGCTGGAGGGCTGGGAAGAAGGGGCTCTGAACCTGCTCACTCACTTGGCTCCCTCCTCCTTTCTGACCTCTGCTTCTAAGCTAAGCCAGCAAAGCCCAGCACTTGATGGTCCTTCTGTGATCAAGAAATCCTAACATTCGGTAAGTTTGTGCAGACTATCAATGTTCTAAATACTGTGAATCACTCTCAATGAATTGCCTAAATTGCCTATAAGGGACCGAGTCCAGTGTGGAAGAAATAGCTGCACAGAGCCGAGACCAAACGTGTCAGCATCAATGAATAATGCTTTATCCAGTTGAGTTTCAACCTGAAACATGAAACCCCAGCAGTGAGCCCATCAGGGGTTCACTGGAAAATATGCGCACAGTCGACCTCCAGAGCCCCACAATGGATTTTGTTCTGTAGCAATGGGGGGTGAGGGGGGAGAGAAGGGGGGAGGCATCCAGGGGAACAATGTCTATTGCCTCAGCCAAGGACTTAATAATTAGCTGTGACTAATAAATACCACATGGGAACCAACTTGTAAGAAAATGTCCCACAAAGTGCCTATTGCCTGTGGGCCAATCAGAACCTGTAACCCATCCCCTTATAGAGAAGGATTCGAAAACTCTGGAAGGAAGGGGAGCACTACAACTGCCTGAAGCCCTTGGACCGAAGACTCAGATGGATGGAAGCTCTCGAGGTTAGGGGTACTTGGCTTCTCAGGGCCGAAAGTCCAGGGGCAGGTGCTACGGGAGTTAACGTAGGCAGGACTTGTTCCAAACAATGTCAACACAGAACAGGTTTTCTATATGGAAGCAGGTTGAGATGAAATCGCTGCAAAGGTCATCTGTGTTTGCAGTTCACAGAAGGGAGCTGCTGGACCATAAATCTGAGGTTGGGACAGGTGAATGGCTGTTTATACTCCCCTACCCACATCAGTGGGGGTTGGGCACGCCCTGGGAAAGCAGGATTTGGAAAAGAGAAGGTCCTACTTGTTCTGCTCGGATGGGGGCTACTCAGGTTCACAGCCCTGGTACTTGCTGGTCAACGTCTACAAATTCCCCATGTTCAGACAGGTCCCGGGCAGGCTGTATCCCAAAGACTCAGGATTGTTATAAACAGTCTCCTAGGTGCCTCCTGCAAAGATTAAGGCTTGGGAGCCTGGTGAGCTCCGCTGGGGCTGTGCATGCTTCACACTGGGTGTGAAGGGGAAAGTGCAAGGGCTCACAGCTGGTGTGTTGGCCATGCCACTTAAGAGCTGTGAGGACCTGTGGGTTCTGTCGAAGTTCACCACGCTCATTTTGGAGGCAGGAAGTATGAACATGGATTACGGAATCACTGATCAATCAAGTCCCAGGTCTACCGCTTGTTGGTCTCTTCATCTTTCAAATAGAAACAAAGTATCTGTCTACGTGGGTAAAGTGAGACAGATCATTTATGCAAAACTTTTGGCAGCATACTGGCACAGAGTGTTAATGTGCAGCTTTTAATTTATATATAAGATATATTAGCAATATACACACGGACACGTACATACACACACACACACACAGTCACTCATGTTACTTTTTCTTTCTAGAATTTCCCAAGCTTCGGCTCATCAAATAATAGGCCCTCTTGCTCCAGACTTTTGAAGAGTCCCCAGTGAATAGGCAAGCATTGCTAGATGGCGAGATAGAGCCTGATTTCCTCCGGCTGATTACTTATTAAAAGGTACTTCCTCAGCTCACTTTTGAGTGGAAGTTTTTCAAACAGGCACTCGCTCGCTCACTCGCTTGCTCAGTCTTGCATAGACAATCCTGTGGAATGTAAGAGCACAGGGCGAAACGTTAGTCAAGGCTGCTTAGCTGGCTACCACAGGTGGTTAGATTTTGACAGGCTCTTAAATTGGGAAAGTTCCAGGAAGGGGGTGACTTCGGGTCCTCGGAATATTAATAACAGGGCGCTCGGAGAGGCTCACTGGCAGCATGGACAAGCTACTAATTAACACCATCGCTGTAGCCTGGCATCTCCGGGACGCAAGATTCAGAAGCCAGGGGACGGTTTCCACATACACTTTCTTTTCTAAATGGCACACTTCAGAATTGCAACCTTGCTCACGCCTGGCTCTCCCAGCCGCCATCGGCCCCTCCCCGATGGCACATCACACTGGGTCCAGCAGAAGCTAATTTAACCACCGCTGGTTAAAATCACACCGCACTTCACAGCCCCCTTCACATGCCATGAAGCTGTCATGATAATTCTTGATCTCTAGCTCACCTGACAGCTCAGCCCTCCCTTGACTGCAAAGCTCCCGTCAGTTAGAAATAGCAGTTTCTCTGGTACCAGACGTGTCATCCTGAATAACCAGACGAAAGGCAGGCACCTGCCCCACTCCCTTCCTTGCCTCCTTTGCTCTTTTAGCTCTGGAGTTTGTGAAGAAGCCAGCCTTCTCTCCCAAGTCCCTCCCCTTGGCAGCCTGGAAGGTACCCTTTCATGCAATTAAAAAGATGCTCTGCATTAGCCTATGGAGGAACGTCACACCTTGTGCAGCGAGAAGACACACACACACCAGTTGCCGCGGCTAGGAGAGAGAGGGACAGCTTAACTTCGGGGCAAGATTTACAGCCCCGTGCAGCTGCCTGGGAAGCCTGCCTGGCCCAAACCACAGGCTCAGCTGCCTCGAAAGGGCAGTGCGGGCTTCTCTCTCACCCCAGCTGTCTAGTCCCATCTCTTCCCTGTGACTTTGTAACGCGCTCTTTCCTTATGAGGGCCCCGGGATGACAACACACACTGTTCTGATAAAGGGCAGGCCGGGGTGAATAATGCGGTCTGCGTGCTGGGGACAGCAGGGGAACAAATCTCACCTGAGGGGGTCACCTGAGGCCCCTGAGCTGTGAGCAGGGGCTTCACAAACCAAAGGCCTGCGGTCTTTACAAACACGCCAACTGTGACCCTTTTTTGGTAACGAATAAGGGAACAAGTATCAGAATTAAGCCTCTGCTACCCATTTTCCTTTCCCTTGCTGGAAAGGAGATGGTGTAAGCGGAGTTTGCTTTAGGAACCAAGAAAAACAAAAACAAACCCACTACGACCTGTTTTCCAATGTGGTGTGCCTTGAATTGTTAAAAGTAACATTAAAGCTTCTGTTGCCTTCCCACTGAGCAGTGTGGGAGACTACGCTCATCCATCCTGTGAAGAGCCTGACAAGGCAGAGGAGGGGCCATGGCAGGACCTCTGTCTTGGGGGGCAGGTGAAGCAGATTTGGGGCATGCCCAGGTGCATCCAGAAACAGCATTTTGTTTTGTGGCTGAGGAAATTAGAGGACCAATACCAGGGTGCCCGGACCAGAAAATGGGCCCTGCATTGCTCTTTAACCCCCATTAGGGAGAATTCCTCAAAAAGGGGTATCAGCCAACTCTCCCAGGTTTAAAAGAAAAAGGGAGGCTCAGTGGATGGCAAGGAGTAGAAAAGAAAAGGCGCATTCCTCTTTTTTTCTTTTTTGGTGATTTTTAAAATTGTGGTAAACTATATATAACATAAAACTTACCATTTCAGCCATTTTTTTTAAGTGTATAATTCAGTGGCATTCAATACACTCACAGTGTTGAGCAACCATCGCCACCATCCAGCTCCAGAACTTTCTCATCATCCCAAACAGAAGCTCTGTGCCCATGAACAACCATTCCCTCTCTCCGTACCCTCCCCCCAGACCCTGGCAACCACCATTCCACTTTGTGTCTCTGTGAACATGACTACTGCAAGTGTCTCATGGAAGAAGAATCCTGCCACATCTGTCCTTTTGGGTCTGGCTTCTTTCCCTTGGTACAATGTGTTCATGGCTCATCCACACCGTAGCATGTATCAGAAATCCACTCCTTTTTATGGCTCAATACTATCCCATCGTACGGCTAAACATCATCCAATTTTTCATCTAAGGTTTCTGAAAGTCTAGGATGTGTCAGGCACTAAGCTTGGCCATAGGGAGACATGGGGTCCCTTGCTTTGGGAAGTGTGAGGTTACTGAGTTGAACGCCCAGGGAGGATGGGCTCAGTCTGGTACTTGTGGGGCAATTACTCATTCGACAAACATAACCTGGATGCCTGTCGTGAGCTAGGTTCTGGCAAGGTAGGTGCTGGGAATCCAAAATTGAATACAGTTTCCAGGATAAACCCACAGCTCACCATCTCACAGGTAAGGCTGCCCCGGATAGAAGGCCTTCATTTCTAAGTACTCTAATTTCAGAGGAACTTGGGGAACACCAGAATGATCTGAGAATTCATCCAGCAATTTCAAGGGAAGACTGGCTCCCAGGCCACCACGTGATCGGGAGCATACTTGGCAGCACTTTTGGGGGAGGTTTCCTTCCATTTCCTCCTGCACACTCCTTAATAAGGCTGGGCAGCTGAAGCCAGGGCCACAAAACACAAAACCACATCCTCCTGAAGACTGAGCTTGTGAGGGCAATTGTGTGTCACATGCCTGGCTGGTTCCAAAGCACAGGACGAACAGGAAGGGAGGAGACAGGAAGATTGCCAAGTACTCAGGCAACTTGGCAGAGAGCACCTGTACCTCCCTCTCCTCCTTTTCTACCCTGCAGACGTGTCACAGAAACCTAGTAGGTAGAGGAAGGGTTTCCTAACTCAGATTTCCCAAAAGAGCAAGAAAAGGAGGAAAAGTGGGCTCAGAATTAATGGCATTTTGTCTTGTTACATAGTGAACTCAAGAACTGCTGTTAACAGGCAGGATGGCCAGATGAAATCTGGGCCCCCAACCAGAGGATCCCACAACATTTTATTCTGTTTAGTTTTTTTGAGAACGTGTCTGTATGAGTGTGCACTGTCACACATTTATGTTGATAATGCTGGTTTCTTTTTATATTATTTCATTTTGGGGGGACTCACGGGTCTATAGCTGGGGAGGTTCACACTGGAAAGAAAGCCTGCCACCTGAAAAATAGACGCCAAAAGAATAAGTAATAAGTGGACAATAAAATACCATGCAGTCATTCATTAAACATAACAAGGAAGATTGGAAGTTCGGTGACTTCAGTCTGGTTCGCCACTGTATCCCTAGCACCCGGCACAAAGCAGACACTTAAGTATTTGTCAACTGAATTAAGAGGGACCATTCATAAAGGGTTTGTAACTTCATGAAAAAATGTGTCTACCTTGATGGTCAATGGAAAAGCAAAGTATTAATTTGCATATCAGTATGAATGCAAGTACGCAAAAAATGCTTAGAAAAAAGACACAGACCAACATCCTGAATGGGGGTGGGAGGATTAGGGACGATTTTTTTCCCCTTCTGTTTGTCTACTATTTTCTACTCTTTCACTACTGATTAATATCATTTGGAAAGAAATAATTATTTGGTGTAAAATCTTCATACAGCCAAATGCAAGTTGGATATGGACGGACAGACTCATTGTCTACTTAGACTCTACTCGGACTGTGAGGCAGTTTCCCCAGGGGGTGGAGCATTGGGGGGGTGTTTGCTCAGGAGGCTGACAAGGCTTGCTTTCTTTCTCTCTCCTCCCCACAAGACAGTTTGTGGGAAGAGAAAGGCATCTTTAGCAGCAGAAGTCTTTTATTCATTCAGGTAATTCAATACATGTTTACTGAGCACCTGCTATCTGCCAAGCATTACTCTGCTGGTGGTGGCTCATTTTTCATTTTACTGAGGAACCTGTTTCAACGTAGATAATGTGATATATCTGCATAGTACTTACTTAATAGAAGTCATTCCCACCTTTCTTAGTTCACGGTAACCCCAAGTGGTGAGCAAGGGATTCATTTAAGAGAAAACAGTATACAGAATTTTAGTGACTTGCCCGCGGTTGCCTTCGGTGGAGGTGGCATGACTACGTTTGCAGGGTTAAAACTTAGCCCAGTCTGGTTTCAGATTTGGACTGCTTTCTACTCAGCAGTGGGACCTCGGGCAATTTCGTCCACCTGATCTCCCTTCTTCCATCTATAAAATGGAGGTAACAACGGCAACCACACAAGTTCATTGTGAGGACTGGATGTGATAATATATGTAATGCATTCGGCAGGATGCTTGCCCTATATTAAGAATTAAATTTAGCTCTTTTTGTCATCATCATGAATGTTAACGTCGTTATAAATATTAGTTATCTTCAAGCCCTTGGCTCTTTGTTGTCTACTTCATCTTCTTCGTATTGCCACCAGGTGTACCTTCTCTCCACTGCTCAGATTTCGAATGTAAATACCAAAGAATTAGAGTGACCCATTGGAAAGCAGTGAGCGTTAACATTTCAGTACAGAGGAGCCAGCTTCGGATAATGAGAAGGCAATGCGTTAGAGTCAGAGGACATGAGTCCAGCCCTGGCTCTTCCAACTTACTTGCTATATAACCTTGGGCAAGTAACCTCTCTGATCTCCCGTTTCCTTCACTGTGCCACAGGGACAACAATTCCTATGCAACTCGCAAGGTTGTCAAACAAAGACCGGTATAAGTGAGGTGCTAAAGAGAAAGTGCCTTCTAATTCCCATGTCACTGGCTGTCTGTGGTGCCTTTGTGCTGCTTGAAAAGCTCAGAAAAGCTGGAATAAGTGACAAGGAGGTCAGATGTAAGTTAAAGTGTTGGCCCCTACTGATCTACCATTTTCGCTCTAAATGACTAGTTGCGGTCCAGACCGATTTAGTCAAGTGAGAAAACTGTGAGTGCAAACTGGCAGTACACACAATCAGGGGGATGAGTGAGAAGCTGGAGCTGCCTCTTCAATTCAGAGGTTAAAGCAAGTAGACAGACCCTGGTGTCTCCCTCCCCGTGCCAGCCAACCATAGATTATTAATTGGGCTCAGCCACCATTATCAAGCCCCTTCCACTGCACAGCCTTGGCAAAGGCGCTTTGGGGAGATCGAAATGCAACGCGAGACCATCCCAACCTGCCATCTGGTTGGGATAACGAGATAGTCACAGGCAACATTGTTCTTCCCTATTTCTGCCCATTAAAATTCCACTGAGCCCTTAGAGCTCAGCTCATATATCCCCCAAGAAGCTTTGCCGGATCCTCTCAACACTCTAATTGTCATTTGTGGAATTTATCATATTCTGCATTATCACTGGCTTGTGCGCGTGGTGCATGTGTGTGTTTTAACTTATTTCCCACCTCATTCCAACAAGTTGTCAAAGTTGTGTTATGGGTATGTCTATCTTCCTCAATGGATTGTGAGCCACGCCCTATTCACATTGCTGTCCCTAAGATCTGTGTCCCCAACAGGCACAATGCCTGTTACATAATAGATGTCAAGAAAATATTCGTAATAATGAAAAAAGCAAAAGAGAGTTTAGAATAAGCGCCCATGGCAGTGATCCAAATAATATGTGTGACTGGAGGTTGGAATGGGGCAAGATAGATGAAGGTCTGAGTTTTTAAAAAAAGAAAGGCGACTTAAAAATACTGGATTTTATGTCTCAGAGGCCTGTGCTGCCAAATACAATAGCCACTGTGTGGCTACTGAGCACTAGAAATGTGGCTCGTCTTGCTTGAGATGTACCAAAAATGTGAAAGACATGCTGTATTTTGGATACTTCACAGAGAAAACAAATGTAAAAATATCTAAATTTTTATACCAATTGCATGTTTCATCGATAATATTTTGGATATACTGGGTTACATAAAATATATTATTAAGCGAATTTTACCCTTTTTCGCTTATTAATGAGGCATATTTAAAATTACATATTTGGTTCATGTTATATTTATATTGCACAACACTGGCACAGGCCACAGAATTATTTGTACTATGACTCAGAAAGCCCAGTTTAGGGCTTATGCCCTAAAGAAATCATCCCAAAGTGAGTAAAAATGCCAAGCACAAAGTTGTTCACTGCAGAGTTATTTATAAGCGCAAAATATTGGAAACAAGTATATCCTCAACTCTGCATAAAAATAGAAATGGTTAAGACAACTACCATTATTGGAATATCCAATAAAATGTATATCATGCAAGTGCTAATTATCAAGACTAAGTAACTTAGCAACACAGAAAGTTCTTAAGATACAATAATGCTTGAAAAAAGTGCTCAGTGCCTAAATCTATGTACAATCTGCATGTAGGCATGTTCTTTCACTCAGCTCATCATACATTTGCTGAACTATTACTGCACCCCAAGTTCCGTGTTAAGGGAAGATTGGAACTGGAGATGAAAGGGGGTGGGAGACAGCCGGGTAAACAGACAATGGGGTGTGCAAATGGAAATACCAGGAAATACCAGGTAGAATCTGAAGGAGGTCACATCTAACCTTCCCTGGGGTGAGCAAGGACTGGGGAAAATGTGAAGAAAAACAAGAAAGCTGTTCTTTTGGTTTAGGGTGGGATGGGGTTTTCCTTGAAGTCCCAAGCTTTCTCAGGTTTTTGCCATGAAAACACAGAATAGAGATCAGTATCTGACTCCACAGTGAGCCCCTGGCACCCAGCAGGTGTGCACTGTTGGTTCAAAGAACTGGGCAGCCCTTAATGGCGCGGCTCTGCGGTCTGACCCCTGTCCTAAAAGGCGCTAACACCTCTCTCCGTCTCAGTTTGCTCATCTGTAAAATGGAGATAATTAAAGTATCTGCCTCATTGATACATTGTGGAGAAAATTAAACTCAATAATCCATGTAAAGTTCTTAGCTGGGTGCTTCTGCACATAAGAAGCATTACATAAATGTTGACTTTGTTATTATTGTAAAGATTAGAGGAATAGCATGAAATAACTGATCAGGAAGATAAAATGGAGGGTGGAACAATGCTCCCAACAGTACATTTGAGTGGAACTGGTTCACTTATTTTCAGTTTCTAGAATCATTTATACCCATTGAATTAACTCAACCAAGTTTTCTCCTTTTTTTTTTTAATGCCTTGAAGGATGATGAAATTATAAGTGTTCTATATAATGTGATAGTGAAATAAGTTAACCAGAGAATTATTTAGGTCTGCTGTCTTTCACTTAGCAGCACAAAAAAGCCAGACTGTACTCTCATTTCAAATTTCACGTTTTTCCCCTAGCATGTTACTCATTTGGTTCCAAACTCCTCAGTCAGAATATTAAGCACAATTTATCCACCTCCAGGTGACCTCTCATTAGACAAAAAATCAGGTCAATTGTCTCATTGTTTCTTAAAGAGTTGCTGATGAAGTCAAGAAATCTTGAAAAAGAAACATTTTATTTTTCTGATACTCTGTCCTGCTCTTTTTCTAGTAAGAGTCTAAGCAAGTTTGTGTGAAAACAGACTTTTTGTTTTATAAATAGAACACTGTTCAAGGTTTTTTAGAGATGTCTGCTAAAAATAAAGAGGGTTATAGTTTACTTCTTTATAGCTCTCAAAACAAAACTAAACACAACAAAAAAGCCTGAGCTTAACTAAATGTTATATTTCTATTTTGAAAGGTGTCTTTATGTGAGTCAGGCATGATTTTTTGAAATGAAATTCCCCAGAAATTAAATTTCCTGTGTTTATATACAAGGTGTGCCTATGTTAAGTAATGACACCACAGTGTGTGTTGTTTTTTTTTGACACCATGGCGTTTTGTTTTGTTGGTTTTTTTTAAACATATGCCCCAGATGGCGCGCCTGGGTGGCTCAGTTGTTAAGCGTCTTCCTTCGGCTCAGGTCATGATCCCAGGGTCCTGGGATTGAGCCCCACATAGGGCTCCCTGCTCCGTGGGAAGCCTGCTTCTCCCTCTCCCACTCCGTCTACTTGTGTTCCCTCTCTCGCTGTCTTTCTGTCAAATAAATAAATAAAATCTTTAAAAAATTAAATAAAAAAATAAACATATGCCCCAGAATGAACACTAAATGTTCTACATCCAACCTATAAAGTACTCACACAATTCCTCTTTGAAAATTGCTTACTTTGTGGAGTAGAATAACTATTTTTATATATAAGTTCTTGGTTATTTGCTCCCAAATTATCAGCATCACTTTGAAGCTGAGCCCTTTGGTCCTCAAACTGGGAACTGACTGTATTCCAAACTGTTTGCAGGTTGCCTGGTTGGAACCGGTCAAGTGTCATGGTGCGGAAACAAAACCAGGTTTCCAGGTGAGTCCCTAGGAGCCAAGCTAATTCTAATTCCTATTGACAACATACGATGACAAGGATAGCACCGGAGCTCCACCACCACCTAGAACAAGGTGAGCTTGGAAGAAGGTCTGCTTTTCAACTCTGGATGCTGGGCACAAGGCTCTCCTGGCACTGGCTGGATGGAGGCTCCAGGACCAGGGGCAGGAGACTATGAGTTGGACAGAGGAACTGAGGTTTCCTTCCAGGGAGCTTTCCAGGGCAGTATTTCCTACAGCGTGCCCAGTAGATTGGATCTGTTGAGATTGTTCAGGATCACAAAGGGTTCTGGGGTTAAGTAAGTCTGAGAAATGCCACTTGCTGCATTTCCCTTCCACTTTGGTGGCATAAGGTGAACCTTATCATAGTAAAGACTCCGAGAAGCCCTGCAGAAAAGAAATCTGTTGAATTTGATGTAACTGAACATGTTCCAAACATATAAGGCCCCTACCAATCCTGTTGCACTGTTCTCCATCATGCCTATTAATGGTAGTTAACATGTACGTAAAATGTATGATGTGTCAGGTACTGTTCTGGGCACTTTACATATAGGAAATCATTTCATGCAGGTAGAGGTTAAGATTAACCTTACTCTACAGATGTGGAAACTGAGATAAAGAGAGGTGAAGGATTTCCAAAGGCACAGAGACCCCTGTTTCATCACCATGCCAAACAAACCTTGGAAACCAATCTCCTTAAAAGTCACTTAGGATAACACGGCCCCGATGGCCTGTGTCACCCCTTTCTTTTCTTACCCCAGCCCTTCCCTCTCACGAGTCTCTTGAAGCTGAATTTGTAAATTTCCCACTTTTGCAACAGAGAATGACAAAGTCAACATGGGTCTTTTTTCAAAAAGACTGAAGAAAGATCCATCCACACGTCCGAGGAAATCAGCTTTACTTTATCCTGGTCTATCAGTGTCCTACTGCTGCTATAACAAATTACCGCAAATTTAGTGGCTTGAAACATCTCAAATTTATTATCCTACAGTTCTGGAAGTCAGAAGTCCAAAATCAGTCTCACTGAACTAAAAATCAAGGGACTGGCAAGGCTGGTGGCTTTCTAAGGCTCTAGAGGGAAAATCCATTTCCTTGTCTTTTCCAGCTGCTAAGAGGCTGCCAGCATTCCTTGGTTCTGGGTCCTGCATCAATCTATTTGCTTCTGTGGTCACATCTCCTTCTCCCACTTTCACCCTCCTGCCTCTTCTCTCACAAGGACCCCTGTGATTATACTGGGACCACCCAGATTATCCAGGCAAATCTTCCCATCTCAAGGTCCTTGATATAATCACATGTGCAAAATCAATTTTGCTAGGTGAGGTAACATTCACAGGTTTCAAGGCTTAGGACGTGGACCTCTGTGGAGGGCCATTATTCTGCCCACCACACTGGCATTGCACTGATGGTGAACTGAAGGGGAGATTGCCAGGGGCCCGGAATTGGCAGGGGTGGGAAGAAGGAGGTGGAGATTCCTCAGAAGCCCCCAACTGCTGTTGCAAGGTGGGTGGGGGGCGGATAGACAAGGTCACGGAGCTTCTCACTTTTACCATCACCAACTCAGCTCCTATGGCCTCTGGACAGCGTCGATGAGATGAAAAAGGAAGGCAGGGCTGTGATTCTCAAATAGATGTGTGTTTACCCCCAGGGGACATGGTTCTGTACTGGGAACACGTGAATCCACAGATCATCCTGATTTATCATGCCAGATCAATAACTGACCTTAAAGATGCTGAGATTTTAAAATTGAAATCACTTCTTTCATATTAACCCAAACCCAGGTCTATCTCTGGTTCTGCTTAAAAATGACACTTTTTGGGGCACCTGGGTGGCTCAGTTGTTAAGCGTCTGCCTTCGGCTCAGGTCATGATCCCAGGGTCCTGGGATCGAGCCCCGCATCGGGCTCCCTGCTCAGCAGGAAGCCTACTTCTCCCTCTCCCACTCCCCCGCTTGTGTTCCCTCTCTCGTCTCTCTCTGTCAAATAAATAAATAAAATCTTTAAAAAAATGACACTTTTTAACTCTCCCTGGTTGTCTGAGTGTATGGGACATAACACAGTCTATCTCCAATGTTAACAGTAAGGTTTAAGTAAATTAATACCTATGAGATGCTTCAATCCACGCCTGGCATATAGGAAGCTCTCAGTAAGTGTGATAATTCGATTTGATTGTTGTTACTCCATCACTTCCTGAACCATTACAGAGTCATCTGCCAGGTGCTTTTTATACATCAGCCGCTTTTCGCCTCACAACAGCCCTAAGAGATAGGACTGTTATTGTCTCCATTTTACAGATGATCAAACGAGGTGAGGTCGACGGTGTTCAAATCCTTTGATTAGGGTCACACATCTGACTAAGCAAAGCTGGGAGCCAAACCCTGTTTGCCTCCAAAGCCCACAGTTCCAACGTTTCGGTCTCTCCTGCACATTTGCTGCCCAGGCTCCTCTGGGGCCAGGAGAGCATGCCACAGTCACAAGTCAAATCAGAGTTAGCAGGACTTCTAGTGAGTTCCTAAGGGGCCCATGGTTGCAGATTTTTTGAGTTATTAATTCTGCAAAGAACAGCTTTCTACTTACTTCGTTGTTGATGCCAGTGTTTTAGAAAGTAAGGGAAATGGTATTTTTATCCCTCACACTTCCCTGGTCACCTTTACTCTTTATCTGATGACACACCATCTCCTGTGTGTCGTGGCCACAGCCTTTAGCTGGTCCAATACCTTCTTCTCAAAGCCCTTTAATAAACAGTATTGAAAGTGGCACTGTCTGACTTCTTCAGGAAATGGAAATTTCTAGAGTCAAATTTTTGCTGGCTCTCCTTACAACAGAAAACTTTGAACCTGTGGCAGTGGTATCCCATTGCAGTGACTCTACATTTGGAAGAATACTTTATATAGACAAACTCTGTGGTCTTCTGAGGACTCTGGCTAAGTATACCACAGGGAGAAAGACAGAAAAACATATTTCCTGAAATCTTCACAAACGTGAAGAACAGGAAGCTTTCCAAGTCCATGAGCAATGACACTTGGCTGGCCAACAAAGGCTGACCATCCACTATTCATCTCTCTTCCCTAGACTCTCTCCGTTTTATGAGCTAGAAGTAACCGGGGGTTGGAATTTCCAGCTTTGCCCCTACCAACAACGTCAAACTCCCCAAGGTAATCTACACGGGGTAAATCTGGAAGCGGCCAAGCAGGGATTTGGTTTCCCGACAGCCTGTCTATAAACTTCATGATTTTCCCCCCTGACAAGATGCAGGGTGAAGTGGCTCAGGAAAGCATGCTCAGCAGAGCACGGGAGAAAGACACTAAATCGGACACCAAGACGCTGGGTTTTAAACTTGCCTTTGAATTATAAACAGTCGTGTCCCCTGAGAAGTCACTAAACTCCTTATGCAGTGGTTCCCTCACTTGCCATCAGTGGGTAGAATGCTGAGTTTCAGCATACTTGCCATTTTCACTCACTGGCAACATTATCTGCTAACCTGAGGCAACAAAGCTTGGTAATAAAAAGTACATAACGTCCCTTAGTGTCTCTAAGCTGTAAGCTCTACGAGGGAAGGCATTTTTGTATTTGCTGTATCTCCAACAGGACCTGCCTCTTACTGGTACTTGATGAATATTTACGGGATGCAAAACAAAATCTGGAGAGGTAGCCTGGCGCAGTGCAGTGGTTCTCAAACACTAGCGTGCATCAAAATCGCCTGAAAGGCCCACTCCAAAGTTCAGCAGGTGTAAGGTGGGGCCTGAGAATGTGCATTTCTAAGAAGGATCCAGGGGCTGCTGGTGCTGCTTGCTGGTCCTGGGACCAGCGTTTGAGAAGCACCAGTGTCATGGTCAAGAGCAGACTTCTGTGGCAGACCTCTTTAGTTCAAATCCTGGATGTTAGCCTAATTTACCTCTCTGTGCTTCCTCATCTGTAATAACACAGAGAACAACGAAACCTACCTCACAAGGTTCCTGCATGTAAAACATGTCGAATAGGGCCTGATATGTCATAAACCTTGTGTTTGCTATTATTACTGGGAGATTTTTTTCTCACTCTTGCTTTGATGTTTTAGTCTGTGTTTATATTAGTTCTTCCAACAACAAAACGAGTACGTATAATTTGGAAATCTTGGATCTCACTCCAGTAGTTACTCTGGGCACTGCTGGGGTGCACATTTTTCCCACTGAGAGCTATGAGGGACTTGGGACTTTGCTGAGGAACAGAAAGAGATTTCTCATTTAATAAGTCAATGTATCTTTAGACTTTTAAGGTGACCACCTAGATTTTCCAAATCAGGTAACATCAAGGTTCTAGTGGTAAGTAAGGATGTCACCTCCTGCCTAGACAGTGTGGCCATGCTGGTCACTTCTAGATGGTCAAGGCCATGATGGATATCACCTCTCTGGGACTGCCTATGCTGGCCATGGGAGGTGCAGAGAGCTTCTCTATTTAAGCTGAAGGAAATTAACAGTGGAACAAATTAAAACAACAATCAGATTTAAGTGGCCTCTATCAGGAAATTAACTTTAATGGATATTGTCATCACCAGGCCTACCTCAGAGCTGCTGGTCTCCCAGTGTTGAGATGCAATAAAAACTAGGGCCTAAACACTGAGTTACCCACCCACAACTCGGAATGGATTTTCTTTTTACTAGCTTATGTTTGCTTTAATATGTCCCTTTCCCTGTTCATTCAAGCTTTTCTGTAATTCTATTAAACTGATTACACACCTCTGCAAATAACTGCACACCTTACCTGAGACAGAAGCTCAAATGGGGACTGGGAGATGTATTCCCTTGTTTTGCCACTTTCTTTTAAGTGAGATCTGAAAGCTTCTCTTTTCCCCAGCAAATTCTAACCCTAGAATGCTGTGGGAGCTTAGAAGGTACTGTTTTGGTTTTATTTTTCCCCCCTAAGTCCTTTCTTTGCAGGAGGATAAGAACCAACCTTGTTATCTAGGCATGGTGACATCATCTGGGCTTTTCTGGATCAACACTTACTTGAATTCTAGGCTGAGTCTGGTGTCTGGCCTTCCTTGACCCAGTGGACGTGTATGAGCAATCTTCCCTCTTCCTTCAAAACCACCCTAGAGTCTACACTGAACTTGCTACGGCAAGATCCAGAGACCAAGCCCAAGATCACTAGATCAAGAGCAATGCAAGGGAGGCAGAAGAGGGTATCTGACCTCACAAGATAACTCTTCTGACTTATTAACAAAATGAGCCTCCAGGACCAAGGGGCAGGAATCTTGAGGCAAATAGAGTTGATGGGCCTAGCGAACCCGGTCTACCTGATGGCAGCCCCAAGCTTGGACTCCAGAGCCAGTCAACTGGGTTTGAATCCTTACTGTACCACTTTGCTGGGTGAACTAGGGCAAACTTCCTCATGCTTGTTTTCTCATCTGTATAATTAGAATAACTGTTCTTCTACCTCAAGGGTTTATTGTGAAATTTACTTAAAATGTACAAAACACTTTGAATGTTGCTTGACATGCATTAAGTATTAGGTGTTTGTTACTTGACTAAAATATGTTGAGCCCTACTATGTGTCAGGAATGACCGGGACTTGGCTCTTATTCTCAAGGAGTTCATGGTTCAGCAAAGCAGACAGACTTGAGAAGAAGTAAGTGGTGTGAGTGTGTGTGGAATGATGCATTCCTGTAGGAGGATAATTGTAACAGCTTCCTCTTGTAAAACACCTACTAGGCGCTTTCCACATGTGTCCTCTATTTAATCTCCATTAAGAGTTTCACAAGGTAGGTCTTGTAGTCCTGAGTTACCTATGAATAAGACTAAGAAAGTTTAAGTTACTGACTAAAAAGTCATGGCCAAGTGGCTGAGCTGGGATTTGGACACAGAGCTGCCTGACTTCAAAGTCCATGCTCTTTACCCGAACATGGTAAAGGGGTGAGATACTTAGGAAACCATGTGGAACACAGGAGACTAGTTTTTATTTTAACCCATAGAGAACTGTGTGATGTCAGAGAAATTACCGAATTCCCCTGTGCTTCTGCTTCTTCGGGTGTAAGACGGCACTCTCCGGGTCCTACCTGTACAGACTTGCAGAGTCACTGTGAGTTCAATGGAGATAATCGGGACAGCCCCGAGAAGCAGTCAGAGTGCCAGAGAGAAGAAGGATGCTCCAGCTCTAACCCTCAGGGGCAACAGCCTTCCCTGACTGACCTGCTACCCTCTCTTCCTTGAGCTCTTCCCACACAGTCGTAGTTCTTCGGGGGCAGGGACAACATCTCCCCCTCTCCTTGTATTCCCACGGCATTTTGCCCAGTGTTGGCCACAGAGAAGGAACACGCTGAACGGTTGTTCAGAAACAGGACTCTAGCAGGGGAGAAAGATTTAAGTCAAAAGTGGCAAAATGTGTCCAAGAAACTCATAGAGGGATACGGGGTTTGGGGAAACAAGACAAGTGAAACTAAACAAATGAACTGGGAATGAAATGTTGTCCGGTTTTGAAATGTTCTGGGTTCAGAGAAACTCACGTTAGGCCCTTGTACTTCCAGATTCAGAAAAGAACAAACTTTCCAAACCTTGAGAGGTTTGCCAATCACTAATTATATGCCAATTATTCTATTTTGGGCTTTTGCTAATGAGATCTGGGAAGTGTCTTAATTACCCAAAATTATGAAAATAATTTCAAACTTGACTCTAGGGCTAGTTTTACTCCACTTAGGAAGAAAAATATAAATGAACGTACACGGGGTTATTTTTTATTAAGAAATACTCTGAATTTGCTGGAACTCTAGCTCCTGTTGTAAACCCACATCTACAGCTCCCAACCCTTAAATGCTCGAAGTTTCAGGCACACTGGCAGGGTCACTATTACGTTCAATGGATTGCTGGTGGGTTTTGGTGATTTCCAGAAAAACGTGATCTCTTTAAACTGTGGTGCCCTAGAAATCCCAGTCCTTGCTGAACAAGGAGAATGTGAGTAACACTCTGTGCTCAAAGGGGGTTGGAGAGAGCTGGGACATAGTTTGGAAGCATCAGTAGACCCAAAATGAGGAAATAGTAAGCTTATGATTTAATACGTGCTCTTCCTCAGGAATTGTCTCCTATAGCCCAAGGGGATTTCCTTGGATAATACTGTGTCCTATTTGTATATGTCTTTGTAATTTATAACCTGCTTTTTGGTGACATCATAGGGGAGGGAGTCTAGTGTGGAAAGTAAGGACCAGTTTTTGGTCCTACTTACTATTCTACATTGCCTTAAGCAAGTTATTGAAAGTCTCTATGCTTCAGTTTGCTTGAGTATAAATCGATTTATTTATTGTCTTACCCTACAGGGTTAATTAAATCGAGGTAATATATGTAAAGCTTTCAAAGTACCCTAGACTAGGGGTCAGCAAACGATGGCCTGTGGACCAAGTCTGGCTTGTTGACTATTTTTGTAAACAAAGTTTTATTGGGACACAGCCATACCTATTCATTTATACTGTCCGTGACTGCTTCCACACAGTCATAGCAGACTTCAGGAGTCATGACAGAGACCTTATAGCCTGCAAATTCTAAGATATTTACCCTACCCCTGTTATGGACTCCAGAGCACTGAAAGAATGATGGTTATTAGGACAGTTGAGGATGGGTACTGTTATGGCATTTTACAGCTAAAAGAAGAAAAGCTCAGTAGAGTTACATTCCTTACTCAAGGTAGCAAAGCTAGTAAGAGCCAGGCCAAGCCTAGGCACTGACTGTCTGACACCAAGCCCAATATTTTATACACTCTACTCTGCTGACATGTGCTTATTTTACTCAATAAACAATCAGGATCGAGTTGACACTGCTGACAAATCAATGACTGAGACCTTGCCTTTGGCATCTGTATGATGTATGCCTGTTGTACGTCCTGTCAGCTCGGAATCACCACAAGGATGCATCCAGAGGATGCTAAGAAATCCCACTACAACCACATTTTCCGAAGAGTGTACTGTGGAACGATAAAAGGTCTGGGTTAAAAAGAGGGTTTCACAGTCAAACACATCTGTGAAAGGCCAAGTTAAAAAGTTTCTTTACTGCAGGACTTCTCAGAGCCTTTGGTGTATTAGCACACATTTGAGAATCTCCAAGAGGACAGAGTGAGCAGCACTTTCCAAATCAATCCTTCCCCCTCTCTCCTCATCCCATGGTTATCTAGCAGGACCGGCGGTCCTCAGAACACTCTGAAAAACACTGCTTTTTGGCCTCAGAAATAGTACTTCTCCATTTCTAAGAGGGACTATACATCCCCATACCCAGATGACATATTTTTTAATTAATTAAAAGAAATTAAAACCAAGGAAATGCCCTTTTAATTACAGCTGAAGCATTTACTGACCAAACAGTTCCCAGGAGTTATTACTAGAAACACATGCTTTCCAATGCTACTGAGGAAAGACTTAAGTAGCAGTTTATGCTCCTTCTAATCTTCCCAGACTCTCAGAACTCCGGGCTGACCATGAGACAATCAAGATCATCTGTTCCATGTGGAAAATCAGAAATGGATCATATTTTTATACATTTGCCACAATTCCCTTCTACGAAACCAATCGCTTAGAAACATCTGTAATGTATGAAATACTTACAATTGACTACAATCTTGTGGTAAGAGCTTAATTATGCCTCCAAAAGATGCCCCCCTCATTCCAGGAGCCTGGCAACAGATCTGTGAGTCTGTGGTTCAGTCTCATATTTCTCTCCCGCTTTGTCCTTTAATTCAATCCCAACTATGAAAGCAGGAAACATTTCTGAAGCTTTGGTCCCAGGGCCATGGCCTGAATTTTCTTGGTCCCCTTTCTTTTTCACATTACATCTTCCCCATTTCTTAGACCCAGTGGGAACCAGTGCGATGGCTCCACCGGAGTCTTCGGAGCCCCATTACAAGCTAGGTTAGGCACCCCTCTTATCCCCTCCTTCTCGCTCTGAAACATGTATGTATCATCCTCGAATTGGTTCTTTACGGGAGCGTAAGTCTTACGAGGCAGGTCTTGATTCACCACGGTATCCTTACAGCCGAGCCTGGTGTCTGGTACCCAGGCGTAAAGTAAATATCTGTGTTTGTTGATCTCAGGCTTACTGGAACAACTGGCTCAAAGAGGGCAAGGAGGGAGCATTTTATAGATATTCAAGACACCTGGTTTAAGGAGACATGTAGAAATTGTTGGGAAGTTGTGGAAGAACTGGAAGAACTGAGATGCTCCCTCAAACATGGCGGTTGAAGAAGAAAATCCCAAGACTTTAGATGGGGAGAAAGAAGAGTAGTTACCAGACAGAAATACTTCGGGTATGTTTTAGAGCAAAAAAGCACAGCCCCACTAATTAAGACCTGTAATGTGATGTGCTGGCATTCATTCGTGACTTCATTCATTTGGCCACAAAGGCAAATGTTACTGAGCACTCATAATGTGGAGAGGCTGGAGTGACCACCTCCACGTGGAAGAGTTCTGGAATATCACATGCAAGGTGACACTTCCACTCATTATCCACTGGGGCTCCATTTTTAAAAGCAGTGATTGCTCTTAAGCTCTGATTCTTATCTGCTTTGGATCAAGCACATGAGAAAGTCCTCAGATGCAGTATCGCTATGTCTCTTTGCACACGAAATTGCAAGACTCCTGTTACCAATCCTCCAGACCTGCTTCCCCATCCACTCTCCCCATCATATAGGCAATGACATATATTAAAAAATCACGAAATAGAAACAGCACTTATGATGAGGAGATAGTAAAACTACTAGTAGTTCCCATTAACGAGAGCTTCCTCTGTGTCGGGCACTAGGCAGAGTGCTTTCCATGCTGGAGCTTAGGATTACTACTTTGAAGTACCCTCTGTTTTCTGCAACTTAGCAAAGTTAAGTTAACCTGTCCAGGGTCACCCAGCACAGGTGGGTCAGTGTCCTGTCTCACTGAGCTCCTTTCACATTGTAGGAGGGGAGGGAGGAAGAGGAAAACAGGAGGTGGGAAGGGGGAGAGAGAAGGCAAAGGACAGACATCATGAAGGGAGACAGAAGTTAAACATTCTGGAAAGTTGGCACGGTAAAGTAGAAAGGGCCCAGACTTTGCAGCCAGAAGATCTGGGCTCAACTCTTGGCTCTGCAGAATGAACTTAGGGAATGGGTCAATAGCAGACCCTTCCTCTGGCACCTTCTATCTCAAGAGAATGAGCAGTGAACTAGTTTGAAGGAGTTCTGCCTACCTGAAAACAGTATGAATCAGCGACATTTCTCACTTAACAGCAAGACTGCCTAACTAACCAGAAAACTCATCTTAAGCCCATCTTATGCTTCTCCTTGGCACCCAGGTGCTTGGAACGGTGCATTGCTCTCAACCCACATTTGATATATGGATGAATGCAAATTGCTAAGGGACACAAGATTTTCTGGAAAACACTACTTTCAAAGCAGAAGGAATATCTTTTTGTGTTCTTGTGATTTTGTGAGAGTTAAAGCAAAAGCAAAAGCAAGGAAATTGATTAAAGCTTTTTGTAATGAGTTCAAAAATACACACACACACACACACACACACACACACACACACACACACACACGGCTATTCACTGGGAAAGTCAAAAGGCAACCAAACAGGATGGACTCAGTGTTAGGTGAAAAGATTATCCTTAAAGCATAGAAAGGTACAACGGATGAAATCGGGAGCAGCATGATTTGCATTCTACCTGCATTGTAAAGTAATGAAAATAAAACCATGTGCTCGGAGCAGAGCTGCCACTTTCAATCGCTCCAAATTGTTTTGCTTGTCTCACGAAGTGCTTCAAACATATCAAATGCACTTGCCTTCCCGAAGAAGTGGTCCATAACAAGACTGGAAATTAATAGTGGTTTCTGAATTACTCTCAAACATACAAATGTCACCACCCCTTTTTCATTTTGTTAAACAGGACACCTTTTCCCAAGATGACCTAACTCCATGATGGCTAATCCACTTAAAATAAACATTCCAAATAAACTCACCTCAGGGCTGACACAATAAATACAATGTACATTTCCTATGATCCCAAATAAGCTAATAAGACTTAAGAAGAATACATACATTAACTCACTTTAAAAAAGGACATTTGCCATAATCTTGCTCCATTCCACTTTTCCTTTTGGTTTTATATCTTATTTTTGGGTTGTGCTGGTTTGTTGGGATTCTCCCTGCTTGCTTAACTTATTCTAGTTCAATAATGTTTAAATTGTTCAGCAATCCACGTAAACATTAACAAAATCTTAACTGCATGTATGACAGCATTAATTTCTTAAATCCCCATAACTGTGTGACATGGAACCAGCCCTTGGACTACTTTAATTAAATAAATTGCAGCACGTCTTCCGACTTCACTTGACAGGATTTCTAGGAGTCAGTGATCACCCACATTGGGATGAAAGAACAGGACACACAGCAATTTCTTAACAGCAACCATATTAATTTTTTTTTCCTCTTTGGGAATTGAGAAATTAAGTTTGGGGGAGATTAGCAGTCCCTTTAAAGCGTCTGTCTTCTCATTCATACTTTTCCCCTGATAACACCTAGTCTAGGTATCCAGTCACTGCCTGAGTGACCCTGTGACAAAAAGAAAATACAAACAGCAAAAACCAGGTTGGCCTCATTAAAACGTCTACTGGGAGAACTCAGTTGGTGAGGAAGGGCTCTGGGCGTGTAGGGCTGGCTTCCGGGAAATACTGCTCAGCTCTCTTGTATGAAGAGGAAATAAGGCTCAAAGGGCCGACATGACTTGTCCATAGACCTTCAACTAATATATAAAACTAAACTCCATACTTTCTGATTCATAAACCAAATTCTTTCCATTCTATTTCTGGACTGGGACTCAGGGGACCTGAATTCTGATCTAATCTGTCACCAACGAATGTAACCTTTTTTTATTGTGGCAAAATATACGTAACAGACAACTTGCCATTTTAACCATTTTTAAAGGTATAGGTGGGTGGCATTCGGCACATTCACAGTATTGTGCAACCGTCACCACCTTCCATCTCCAGAACTTTTTTTATCTTCCTCAACTGAAAGTCTATACCCATTAAACAATAACTCCGTGTCCCTTTCTCCTCCCTGGCCCTTTCTACTTTCCGTCTTCATGAATTTGACTAAAGTAGGTGCCTCATATAAATGGAATCATACAATCTTTGTCCTTTTTTGTCTGGCTTACTTCACTTAGAATAATATTTTCAAGGTTCACCTATGTTGTAGCATATCTCAATGTCCTTTCTTTTTAAGACTGAATAATGTTCTATTGTATGTATACGCATTTTATTTATCCATTCATCTGGTGATGGATATTTGGGTCACTTCCTCCCTTTGGTGATTGTGAATAATGCTGCTACGAGCTTGGATGTACAAATACCTGCTTGAGCTAACGTAACTTTTGATGGAGCAATTTCCCTTTCCCTAGTGTTGCTATTATCATCTCTAAAATGATGACAAAGGGATATGTGTCTTCTTGAGTACCCCATTTTCTACTAGTATGATCATTTCTCCATAGACCATCCAGGATTGTGCTAGGCGGGATGCAGACAGCTATTAATCCAGCCCAAATTTAGGATGATATAAAATGAATAGCTTTGCTGTCAAGGTCAAAGATTTTGAGTTCGTTCCTGGTCCTGGAAATTCCAACTGTGTACAGAAAATGGGATATGCTATAGGGCATAGGCAAGTTTCCTCTTCTACTCTTCCCAGTGTTTCACCCATTAGGAATTCATTCTGAGTGGGACGCCTGGGTGGCTCAGCTGGTTAAGCGTCTGCCTTCAGCTCAGGTCATGATCTCAGGGTCCTGGGATCGAGTCCCACATCGGGCTCCTTGCTCAGCGGGGAGCCTGCTTCTCCCTCTGCCTGCTGCTCTCCCTGCTTGTGCTCTCCACTCTCTCTCGCTGTGACAAATAAATAAAATCTTTAAAAAAAAAAAAAAAGGAATTCATCCTGAGCAAAGACTCTCAATTCAACTCAACCTGACAATCACTTATTGAGCACCTTGTGAGCAAGCACCGAGCTCTGTGCTAGGGATTCACTGGCTTGATCGTGGCATCACTAAAACTACTTTTGCGAGGAAGACATTGTGATGGACACGTTTTTAAAAGTGCTATTACACAGCGTGACTTAAAAAGAATAAATTAATTCACTGCAAAGGAAAAGGGGGAAAAAAAAAAAGCAGTGTAAGTCAGCAGAAGAAACAAACATCTCTCCATCTCCCGGCATCTTTGTCCACGTTTGCTTGCCTGCTGCAGCCTTCACACTCTGCCAGGCTGCTCCAGGCCTATTTAAAATATCTACAAAGCCTGCTCCCGCAAAGCAATTAGAGAGCCCCTTGTACATTTCAGTCTGGCTAATGGCTTCCCAAGCCGTCCCCCCGCTAAAGAAGTGCCTCCCAGCAAAAGCAGCCAAGGAGCACCCCTCTGACTCCACGCTCCAGTAATGGAAAACAAGCAGCCCAATCTGTTTGCCAAGACGGTCAGAGTGGACCCCCCCAATGCTGACTTTTATGTCCAAGTTACTGATTTCCCTGAAAACAGTGACTCCTAATGAAAATGTGGACATTTAACTCAAGTGCTCTTTTGTAGTGGTTTTGCATTAGTGTTCTGAGAGGCAAAGCCACCACAAAGTTAACATACTGTGTTGTTCTAGCAGGGAGCGAGGGAAGGCGGGAAAGAAAAGCTGTTGAAAACAAAAGGTCATTTTATTTGATAATGTTAAAAGAACATTAGATTTGTACTCTATGAACTGGGCCGTATAAACAAGGGGTCATTCTAGGCAGACAGGCTGCTGTTGGTTGGTGGGCTCCCCCTGAGCCCTGTCTGTGTGCAACAGAGCCCACTGGACAAGAATCCATTCTCCTGGGCTGCTGTATGCCACAGAATTTCATACAAGTTCAGAACTTCTGACAGTCTGATTTGATAAAAATCCCAAACCACAGTAGCCCATTATGTGGGCAAACTATTCATTTTATATTCACCTCCTTGTCGTGTTAGTGCAGAGGTCATCTAAAGAGGAGGCCTAATTAATCAAACTGTCAGAGGCAATGAGGAGGAGCATGTTAATAGGACTTTTATTTCACCCAGGAAAGCGGCGGCCTGACAGGGACCAGAAAATATGGCCTTGGTGTTGCTGTTTATTAGCAATTCTGAGATCAGTGGTAATAGGAGCCAAGCAGTGTGTGGTTGATAAAGTGCAGGGTGTCAAGAAGTAGCAGCAACTCGAAATTAGACTGACAAGAGCCAGCACTCGCTGGATATTGATAGCTAGTAAATAGGAAGCCCAGTGCAAAGGGGCATATCAAAGAGGGTGGCATGGCCAAGAAGGGTCTGTGCACTTAGGTAGGGGGCGAGGGAGAAAAGGCAGAGTTCAGATTCTGTCCTTTGCCGATTGCTCAAAGGGTCTACTGCAAAATGAATCTTTCCTGGACTTGACCGGTGTTCTTTGGAGGTTGCACTACACCAGGCCCTGTGCTAGATGCTGGGGATGCCAGCCCTCCTGGCTAGTGGGTAGTGCTGTGCTTATTGATTTGGGAAGCAGACCCCATTAAGAATGCAAAGACAACTATCCACCTTCAAAAGAGAAAATTCATTTATACACCAAAGACTCAAAATTAACATACAATTTTGGGGGTGTTTTAAAACTGACGTTCCCTGAGAAACACTTTCAGAGGGGAACCCTGGCTAAGAGTTCCCTGTCTGCTGTCACCATGCACTGTTGAGGGGGTATTTTTCCAGAGACAAATGAGCATGGTTTGGCGGGGGGGGGGGGGGGGGGGAAATGGGACAAACCATAAGGGCACCATTTTCGTAATAGGGATTTCCACTGGAGGACTAGAGAACGTCTTCACGCCATTCACACTGAGCCCCGTTCTTGTGCTTTCTGCAGCAACATTCTCGCTGCTGAGGAGGGAGCCCCAGTGATCGCGGGAACCAGCCAGCAAAGGAATCCACAGCTCCTGGGGCGTGAAAGGGGCTCTGAGACATGAAGGCACAATAGTAGCCCCTGAGGAGCTCCATGCTCTTGGCACTGAAGCCAGCCCCCACCCCCCGTCCCCCCGCCGGAAGCCTCATTCTCTGCCTCTGGACACAGATGCAGGCTTCCAATTGTTTCATGGGTTCCATGTATGATCATGTTAGGCACTGAAGTGTTACAGCTTTATCACACTGATTCTTACCACGGCCTGCAGAAAGGCTACTGCTACCATAAAGACAATGCCTAAACAATTTTAGACAATTTTCTTCAACAAAGATGAAATGCAATAGGTTAAGTTTTTTTGTGTTTAGAAGACATTCCCTGGGACGCCTGGGTGGCTCAGTCGGTTATAAACATCTGCCTTCGGCTCAGGTCATGATCCCGGGGTCCTAGGATGGAACCCCGCATCAGGCTCCCTGCTCAACGGGGAGCCTGTTGTTTTTTTCTTTCCCTCTGCCTCTGCCGCTCCCCCTGCTTGTGTATGTGCGCTTCTCTATGACAAATAAATAATAAAATCTTAAAAAAAAAGACATTCCCTGACAGCCCAGAAAAGCATCCCCCCATTATTTTTTCTAACCTCTTTATATGTCCTTCATAGCACTTATTCTAATTCATAACTGGATTTATTTGTTTTACTCCCCCGTCTACTTGCAGTTCTTGTCTCCCCATTAGATCTGAAGGTTGCCACAGCAGGAACTGTGTCTATTTTATACTAATATAGATCCATTCCCAAGCACAAAGCCTGGCACATGGGTAGGTGCTCAATAAATGTTGTGGAATAAATGAATGAGTGAATGTCCCTAAATAGATCTGAGAATAAAATTAATTAGAATATCGTGAATCTTAAAGTTCTGCTCTGTTTGAATGTAAATTCATTACTTCACTACAAGATATCTGTTGAGTATCTATTAGCGCCAGGCCTTGTCAGACCTGGGAATTCACTTAACAAAAGAGCCTTGACCCTGCCTTCATGTGGCTCTATAGTTTCACTCCCTGTTTCGATCATAAAAAAAAAAAAATAAATGTAAGGACTGAAGCAATGTTAGTGATAGCAGGTGTTAATGATACATCTCAGGATGCCCAAAGCGATTTGTGCGTATTTTCTCACTGATGCTCACAACTATCCTATAAATTAAATGCTGTTCTTGGTCCCAGTTTACAGATGAAGATCTGAGCTCTGAGAGGTGAAGTGAGCTGCCAATGGCCAACAGCGGGCAAATGGGGGAGGAGCTGGGATTTGTCAACAGCCAAGTCTGAGCCCAAAGCCTGGATGTGTGGGATCAGCAATAGAGCCCCTCTCCCCCTGGTGCTTCTAAATCACCCAGGAAGCAGATACAGAAAAATAACGGCTATACTTGTCAGAGTTTTGCACCCAGGTTTTGTAGTCCAGAGTTTAATGGCATATGTCATAACAGGAATCTTCAGTTTGCAAAGAAGTTCCATGTAAAATGACACATTTCACCCTCAGAAAAAAACTCTGTAAGAGGGAAAAGAGAGAGAGAATATAGGACCCTTTTTCCAGAATAGGGAACAGGCTCAGAGAAGGGCTGGCTCAGGGCCACACAGCTGGTAAGCAGCAGGGAGGAGTCCTGAACCTGGTCTCGTAGGCTCTTTGGCTTCCCAGCATCACTTTAATTTTGCATTTAAAGGATTCATAAACCATCCCAATGGATCCCTGGAAAATAATCTGTGGGATTAATACGACAGTATCCTGCAAGGGCAGGGTACCAGCATGGCATGGCAGCAAAAGCCACCTGGGTCACTGTCCCAGCCTCCTAACTAGCAGCGGGGGTCTGGGCAAATCACTTTCCCTCTCTGGGCCCCCGTTTCTACCCCCATACCGAGGGGGCTGGGGACCTTGAGGACATGGTCTGTAAGTTATTTCCCAGCTGTGAAACTGTGAAGCTCCATCTCACTCCTTGTTTCCTTCTCCTCTTTGGCCTCCTTTCTTCATATTTGAGCGGCTTTTATGGCATTTGGGAATCAGAAGTGACAAAGCTTGACCCCTCATGACTAAGGACCTTGGCTGTCAGGTCTTAGAAACACAACTTCCACGGCGGCGGACCTGACCCATGTGCAGTGTGAAGTGAGGGCTCAGAGCGAGGGAGATGGTCTTTACCAGCAGGCAGCACTGTGGTGATGGATAATGGAGATCCTGAGTGCCCAGGGTCCTCGTATTTATCATCTAAACCGGGCTGATTCAGAAACTTTGCTACTGAGACATCTTAACCTTAGGGCCAGAAATGTAGTCTATTAAGAATCTTATCAGGAACCCTCCCACCCAGCCCCCCATCACTGTGTGGGAGATGCTATTTTAATGTTAAAAGAAGCTGGTTACCACAAATGTCCGTTTAACTTTTACCATTTTCAAGTGTGTTCCAATAATGTTAGAGGAACTTTCAAAAGAACACAACTGCTTTGTGCAGTGGGCCTCATTACCACAGAATTTAAAGGGGTGGGGGTGGGGTGCTGTTTTATCTCCCTGACTGACAGCCTGCCGTGGGAGATCCAGCTGGAGATGTGGAGGCAGGAGACCTGTGCCCTAGTTCCTGCTCCCCATGTAACTTGGTATAATCGTGGGCAAGTCGTTTAACCTTCATTTCTTAAATTGGGAATGGAATCACACCAATTAAGCCTGCCTCAAAGGAACGTGGGGAGCGCAGGGGAGCCAAAGCGGGGTTCCTATTTCCCGCCTCCTCTCATTTTGTCCTTTCTGCTCATGTAATGCTGCCTCAAACCACCTCAACTGGTCACTACAGAATGAAAGCAGGAATCAGACTGTTTCACCTCTCTGCGTAAAATTCTTCAAGGGCTTTTCACTGCCTAAGAATAAACCCCAAATTCTTGAGTTCCTCGCATGGAGTCCTGGCCTGTACCCAGTGCTCTGGCTGCACTGGGGCCCTCTGTGCCCTTTACCCTTTCACCTCAGCCTCTGGATCTTGTTATTTTCTGTTCTGAAGGCCTTCTCCTTTCAACACTGCCAAGTGGCCAAGGTTGGGTCATCGTCTAGACCTGGCTTAAACAAGATCCCCCCTAGGGGATCTATGGACCTATCCTGGCCCATCCTGCAGCATGAATACCTTCTCTGTTCCTAGAGCGCTCCACGGGGACCTTCCTTCAGTCTGTTTCTGTAGTACTGGAAATAGTGATATTTCTGTATCCTCTCCTCTCACTTTATCAGTATTTCTCTTGTGGTCCTTGCATCAGGATTGCCTGGGGGACTTGTTAGAAATGAGGTCTCCTGGCTCTCTCTCTCTCTCTCTCTAAAAAAAATGGGGGGGGGCACCTGGGTGACTCAGTTGGTTAAGTGTCCAGCTCTTGATTTTGGCTCAGGTCATGATCTGTGCTCAGTGGGGAGTCTGCTTGAGATTCTTTCTCTCCCTCTCCCGCTGCCCCTCCCCTGCTCATGCACACACTCTCTCTAAAAGAAAGAAAGAAAGAACAGAAAAGAAAAGAAAAAGAAATGAGGTCTCCTGGGTACCACTCAAATTCACCAAATTACAACTTCTGGAGGTGCGGTGTGACCCGTGCCTGCTAAAGTCTGAGAATCACTGTACCAGCATGTAAATAAGCTTGCCAGTGGCAGGAATCCTATCTCATTCTCTGTGTGACTCCAGAGCTCACCACAATACCTGGCACAGAGTAGGCACTCAATAAACATTTGTGAATGAAGAAATAACTTAAGCCCTAGGACACAGGCAGGTGGGGTTCTGGTTCTGGAGGTCTGACTCGAAGATGAGTTGCCTTAAGATGTCTCTGTGATGAGGGAGCAGAAGGCTGGCTGAGGACAAAGCACAACCTGACACCCTGCAACCGCCCCCCACCCAGCCCACTCCTGGGTGGGACACGTGTGACATTCTTCCAGGAATCTTCCAACTGTCTTTTTTTTTTTTTTTTTTTTACCGTGAAAAAAAAATACATTTTTATTGTTATGTTAATCACCATATATTACATCATTAGTTTTTGATGTAGTGTTCCATGATTCATTGTTTGTGCATAACACCCAGTGCTCCATGCAGAACGTGCCCTCTTTAATACCCATCACCAGGCTAACCCATCCCCCCACCCTCCTCCCCTCTAGAACCCTCAGTTTGTTTTTCAGAGTCCATCGTCTCTCATGGTTCGTCTCCCCCTCTGACTTACTCCCCCTCATTCTTCCCCTCCTGCTATTTTCTTCTTTTTCTTTTTTCTTAACATATGTTGCATTATTTGTCGCAGAAGTACAGATCTGCGACTCAACAGTCTTGCACAATTCACAACGCTCACCATAGCACATACCCTCCCCATGTCTATCACCCAGCCACCCCATCCCTCCCACCCCCCACCACTCCAGCAACACTCAGTTAGTTTCCTGTGATTAAGAATTCCTCATATCAGTGAGGTCATATGATACATGTCTTTCTCTGATTGACTTATTTCACTCAGCATAACACCCTCCAGTTCCATCCATGTCATTGCAAATGGCAAGATCTCATTCCTTTTGATGGCTGCATAATATTGCATTGTGCATATATACCACCTCTTCTTTATCCATTCATCTGTCGATGGACATCTTGGCTCTTTCCACAGTTTGGCTATTGTGGACATTGCTGCTATAAACATTGGGGTGCACATACCCCTTCGGATCCCTACATTTGTATCTTTGTGGTAAATACCCAGTAGTGCAATTGCTGGATCGTATGGTAGCTGTATTTTCAACTGTTTGAGGAACCTCCATACTGTTTTCCAGAGGGGTTGCACCAGCTTGCATTCCCACCGACAGTGTAGGAGGGTTCCTCTTTCTCCACATCCCCGCCAACATCTGTCGTTTCCTAACTTGTTAATTTTAGCCATTTCGACTGGTGTGAGGTGGTATCTCATTGAGGTTTTGATTTGGATTTCCCTGATGCCGAGTGTTGTTGAGCACTTGGGAAAATTGGACAGCCACATGCAGAAGAATGAAACTGGACCATTTCCCTACACCACACACAAAAATAGGCTCCAAATGGTTGAAAGACCGAAACGCGAGACAGGAGTCCATCAAAATCCCAAAGGAGAACACAGGTAGCAACCTCCTCGACCTCAGCCACAGCAACCTCCTCCTAAGGTCCCAGCTCATCTTCCAATCTCATCACTTCTTGACAGAATTCAGTTCATTGTATTGTAGAACCCTGTTTCCTAGCTGGTTTCCAGCAGGGGATCATTTTTAATCCTTTTCATTCTTTTAATGAAAGGGGCCACTTTCATGCCCCTGTCATGCAGCCATCTCCATAGGCCCTTCCAACTGTCTTAATGTTAATACTTTGCTAGAGGTGAAAACAACTTTAACTTGACAATGGCAAGGCCTCTGGTATCTTGTAGGTCCTCTTTAGCATATGAAAGTTCTTTTGAAACTTCCCTTTTCCTTACCTTCCCCAACCCCACAGTATATAAAGAGTCACCCCTCACAACCCTGGTGCAGCAGCTCCTTCTGCCCACAGGTCCTGTCCCCATGCTTTAATAAGCCACCACTTTGCACCAAAGACATCTCAAGAATTCTTTCTTGGTTGTCAGTTCCGGACCTCACCCCACCGATATTCCAAAACCACATCACCTAGAAACGCATTTTGTCCAGCAGTGTGGGGCCATAAACATCGCTGTTAGGAGAAAAGACCTAGGAAAACACTGCCACGTTCCTTTGCCAACATTATTCTCATTATTCCATGTGGCCCCGCAACAAGGATGGTGGGAACGGACAAGTAAAGTGGGGTTTGAGAAAGAAGGGCCTTGAGGGCCACTGCGGATGGAGACATCACAGAGGAGACCCTCCTGGCTGAGGATGCCCAGCATGCACTGCACCTTGCCCAAATGTGGTTTCCTGGTGAAGTCGGCAGGCAGTCCCTGCAAGGATGTGCCATCCAGTTATGCGCTATGAGCACTGAAGGGAAACAACTCTTCGAACTGTTTTTTCTTTTTTTCTATTCAGAACATTAAATAAATAGAAAAGGCTAAACTACCAGCAGCTAAAATCAAGCCTCTGGTGACAACGAAAATAGAAGCCATGGAGTCCCTGGGATCTCTTCATTGTAAAGAGAATTTGGTGACCAAGCCTACAGGGGTACAACTATCACATGAAGCTGCAGGCTCGGTCTGGAAAGCCTCCACACCCCTCGGGCATTCTAGGTCCAGAAACACAGGAAACCTGCGGAGGATGATGCACTGCCTGTATGCTATCCAATGGCCCTCAGGCATCCCTTAATTTACTCTTCTTCAAAACAATCTCTTTCAATTGAGGCTTTGCAGGGACCATAGCAAAATGAAGATGGAGACCACTTTATTTTATTTCGGGGACAATCAGATTTTTCTCCAATAGAGCAATTGCAAGACTGCCTATTTTTGTAAATAGGGTACCACAGCCCCAACAGTAAGGCCGCACCCCAGATACTTGCTTCTGGCGGCGTACAGTGACATTTTCACTTAATTCTTTTCCTTTTAGGAAAATCACTGATTTTCCCTTCCTATGGGGAAAATTGAGTGCACCAAAATTTCTGGTCATTTTGTACAGTTTGCTCTCTGATTTAAAAATGGCAGATTTCATTGGACACTGATAAGACCAGGAAAAAAGACTGTTTCTTCCACTCTGAGCTTCCCCATTTGGCTCAAAAGGGCAGACGCCCTCCTGCTACGTCTAACTCTTGATTACTCCCTCCCAAGGCTGCGGAGGAATCTCCGACTTTGTCTGGGGCTGGCTTTGCCCCCAGCGAGGTGGGACCAGACAGCATTTGAATAGCATTTGCATGCGGCTGGAATCAATAAGGCAACTTCCGGTGCTTCGTTGTCCGGTGTCGCTCTAGTACACAAAAGAGGTCAGGGGAGTGTTCTTATTTTCCCCAGAGGTCAGCCCCGATCTTGTCTCCAGGCCACACCCCTTTGTTTCACGCATTTCTTTAAGCAAGCAACTTCTTCAAAAGATTCCTTTAAAAGGAAAGGGGTTTCTTTTTTTACCTTAGCCAGGAGACTATTGTTGCTTGAAAACAAAAGGAATCTGCACCTTAATCCCGATGACATTGCTACAGGAACCTTATTTACAGTATGACAAAAACCCGTTCCATTCTTACAGCCTCATTAAATCTAAGCCTCATTTAACGAGCGGGACATTTTTACAATGGGTTTACTGGCGTACTGTGATAAATGGCTGTCTAACATCTTTCAACAATAGCCGGGCTACAGCCATAACCATGATGTGTATAAACACAGCATCAGTTTAACAATGCACAGTGCTGAATAGCAGGAAGTGAAGGCAAACATTTTCCCTGGGTGTTTCTGTATGTGTGTGTGTGTGTGTGTTGGGGGGGGGGGGTGGAATTCACTAGAGGGAAAATTTATAAAAATTTTTTACAAGTTTAATGTTTCTGCTAAGGAGAGTAAAGATGACCTTTGCAACTCATGACCTATTTAAAAAAAAGTTTCCTGAAATCTAATTTGATCCCTGAAAGATAAAAGAGATCGACAATAAAATGAAAATGACCCCGTTCCCTCTCTATTTTAAAAAATCCTGTATCCAAAAAATGAATAGAATGTCTTGTGAATACACACAGGTCACATGTCTAGAAGATGAAGTCCAGCTTGCTTATTCAAGAATATAGGTTAGGATGCCAGGCAAATCAAAACAACCACGGCCAGGACAGATTCTGAAGCCCAAGGCACTTTAAAAAATAAAAACAAACAAACAAATTGCATTTTTTTCTTTGTGACAGAGAACCTAACCATCACATGCATACTCAAGACCGTCCGGGCCTGTTCCAGGTACTTGCGGGTGCCAAAGAAGCATAGGTTTTCTAAATCAGAAGAGAAACTTAAATGTACTCAACACATTTAGATCCTACCTGGGTTTCCACTGGCCTCTGATTTAATTTCACACCAAATGCTATTGCATAACTGGACAGAGCAAAGCCTCTAGTATTTACACTGGAGACTAAGGTCTGACATTCTGTCTAAATGAAATTTCCCAGTTGTCCCAAGCAGTTTTTACCTTGTTTCCATACGAGCAGTTTGAAATGTCACTACATATTGCTGCAATGACAAGTGAGCAAAAGCCAAACCTGGCTTGGCTGGTGGTGCTCAGAGCCAACAGGCCTGCAAACCAGCCTCGTGTCCTCTGCCCAACTCCCCTCAGGGGCACCGGCCCATGCTCTGTCCCATCAAGCAGCGTGGCCAAAGGGACCCAAAAGCTCTGCCAGTGACCCTCTCCAAAGGCTAATTAGGAGGAACTGTGGACAATTATCATTGAAAAGAAAGGACCCTTGATCTGTCTCCTTCCCTCCCCATGCTTTAAGAATCAAAGGCTGCCTTTCGGAGTGGGTTTCGGCAATAGCTCTATTTTTATTATTAGAATATACACGTAAAGCAGGAAACTAGTTTTCCATTAAACTAGTTTTCATAGCGTTTAATGGAAAACTAGTTTTCATAGTGTTAAAAGGATTAAAAAGCTAAGTATATGCCTTAGGTTACTCCAGTGTCTTGTTTTTTTCTTCTTCCTCTTAATACCAAAAGGCAGCTTCTGCAACCTACACCTTCCTCTCCATCTGGGATGGGAGGTAATCAGAAGGCACGGCTGCCTGCTTCATCAACAGTGTGAATCAATTAAGCATTGCTATTCCCCCCAGGAAGCCATCCCTTTGCAGATCAGCCTGGCTTCACATGATGAGATGGGGGAACTCCCCATTCACAAAGGTAAAGATTCCTCATCTGGACAGTCCTGCCAAGATCATAAGAGCCTTTGGGCACATCCAGAACTCACGAACCTGCTGGCCATTCTGCTCTGAGAGACTGATAAACTGACGCTCTGACCAAGAGGCTCTGTTATTGTCTCCCCACCCTCACATAGATAGGGCACTGGCCTGGGTAATGTTTCATCATATTCTGAATTCAAAGCCTTTATGTCTTCCCTTTGAAATAGAGTATAATTTGTAAGAATTGAAGACTCTCTCCAGACATAACCTTAATTGTTCTTTATAAATATTATTTCTCTATAGAAAACCTACACAAGTATAAACAATGGAAGAAACCTTGTAGCAGGTCCTTTAGTTTTGTCTGTGATCCCCGAAAGTGAGAAGCAAAGGAAGAATTTGGGGAAAATTCATCTGGGGAAGAGATGACTAAGGAAAACACCAAATTCCTTTTGAATACCCTGAGGAACTGTCTGACGTGTGGAGTAAGGTATAATGGATATGGGTCCAACCAAAGGAGGTTTGAGTAGAACATACAGCCCTGCCTGATGAATGGTCCTCAGCTGAGAGGAGTAAAAGCATAGCAGAACGAGAGGAAGGGGGACTAACTAGCACCCAACCAGCAAAATCAATCCTGACCATATATGGGGTAACAGGTGTCCTGGCCACATTCCATTTACTACTTGAGCGATTCAGCTGAGAGTAGATGAATTCATTCATTCTCGTTCTCTCTCATATTCTCTCTCACTCTCTCGTGTGTGTGTGTGTGTGTGTGTGTGTGTGTGTGTGTGTGTGTGTGTGTAGTAAAGGACTGTTGGCAAAGTCACTGGCTGGCTAGATAAACTGTAATGAATATGCAAGCCTGAACTTTTATAATCCTAAAAATCAAATGGAAACAGGAATGAAAAGAAATGGCCTAGTTCGGGCGCCTGGGTGGCTCAGTCGTTAAGCGTCTGCCTTCGGCTTGGGTCATGATCCCAGGGTCCTGGGATCGAGCCCCGCATCGGGCTCCCTGCTCAGCAGGAAGCCTGCTTCTCCCTCTCCCACTCCCCCTGCTTGTGTTCGCTCTCTAGCTGTCTCTCTCTCTGTGTCAAATAAATAAATAAAATCTTTAAAAGAAAATAAATGGCCTAGTCTCCACTTCCTATTTTTTTTAGCATCCCCTCCCCCCTTTATTTTGTAGGCACAGTTATCTGTTTTGGGCCTTTCCAACTTCTTAAACAGTGCCGTAATGGTTTCACATATAAGATCCTTTTCACCAGCAGTCTTAAAGCACTATATGAGCACTAATTATTCATCAACCACATAATATGAATGAAAACTAACTAAATTGTCAAATACTGAGCAATAGGAACAAATTCACAACTTGAAAAAGTGACCTACATCTCTGTTAAAATTAACACCTGAGAGAAGTTACATCGAGAAAAGTCAATTCCTGATAGCAGTCAATTTTTTTTAAAAGATTTTATTTATTTATTAGACAGAGGGACACAGTGAGAGAGGGAACACAAGCAGGGGGAGTGGGAGAAGGGAGAAGCAGGCTCCCCCCAGAGCAGGTAGCCCGACGCGGAGCTCGATCCCGGGACCCTGGGACCATGACCTAAGCCGGAGGCAGACGCTTAACCATCTGAGTCACCCAGGCGCCCCAGCAGTCAATTTTCTTCTTAGACTTTGATGTTATTCTCTGTCCTCTAATGGAAGAGAGTTCACTCATATGGTTTCAGTCTGTGAAGAAGACTCATCAGCATTTATGGAGTAAACCAACATGTTTTGAGAATGTACCCCCAGCACTGCTCCCTGGACATGTTCTAAAGGAATGCTGACAGGGAAAAGTGGGGACAAAATGAGGGAGAGATTTTCTGCCTTCGTATGTGACAAAGTTCTCTTGGGGACTTGGCCTTAAAGATGACATAAACACATAACAAGAAAGCTCAAAAGGAATTTTTCATTCATGTATTAGTCTGGCATTTTGACCTTCTAATTTTTCAAAACAGTCCCTTCTTTTTTAAATTGCTGAAAGCTGATATCCTCCAAAAGTCACATGAGAAGCTTAAAAGGATCCCTTGGCATTTTCAAATTGTTGACATGTGCCTCAAGTTTGTAAAGTTTCAGGCCCTAATTGTACCAAAAAGTAAACAAAGGTCCACGGAAGAAAGCTAGCATTTACTGGGTGCCCACCAAATTCCAGGAGTCTCTTTACATATGCATTTAATCTGCAAACCAGCTATTTCACAACCTTTATGCTGATGAGGCTCAGAGAGGTAAAGTAATTGGAGCAGAATCCTCCAGTTAGTAAATAACTGAACCAGGGTTCAAACACGGTTCTGTGTCGAAAGCCATGCTCTCTCCAACACACCCGAGGATCACAATACAATTCGCAACTTATGCCTTTTTGGCATTCTAGAGTTAGTAACAAGAGTCATCTGGGATTTACTTGTGGACCTCCATATTCATATTTGCATCTTAATTCATATCTGAGTCTTCCCAGAATCTATGTTCTCAGAGTAAAGATAACAGTTTGATGACACAGATGAACCAATCTGCATTAAATTCCTAATTTCCAAATGCCCAGGACAACCTCTGGTGCTGCAGCACCTAATGGAGTCCTTCCCATGACATGAAAGCAATTCCCAGCACAGGGGAAGGAGCCCTCACTTGAGCTAAAGCCCTGGGCTCTCATTCAGGCTCTTCCAAAGCAGCACCTCCCATCTGCTTCTCAGTCTGTTTTCTCTTGAGCTAAATGAGAGATGAAAATGAGAGGATCTCCAAGGTCCTTTTCAGTTCTATGGATGAGAAAATGTTTTGAGGTTGGGAGAGGAAAAGTTAAAAAGTAAAATAAGGAAACAAAATGTTAGTGATGGAAAAAAATTCAGAGATAAATTAGTACAATATTTTCATTTCATACATGAAGAAAGTGAAAGCCAAAGGGACAACTAAACTTACATGGGTAGGAAGTGAACGTGCACGTAACTGGGGTTCCCTTGGATTTCATGTCCACCCTCTTTCTACAATGCAGAGCGGAATGAGCTTGAAATAAAACACGTAATTAAGGGGAAATATTTAAAAATCAGTAAAAAAAAACAATTATCTGTATCCCAACCAACACAGATCCTGAATTAAGAGAATTTTAATTTACTTTGCTCTCCACTTTTTTAGGCAAGAGGCAGAAAGATGCCCTCATGAGGAGTTGATTTACAAGGAGTAAATCTAGGAATAAATACACAGCAATTCAAACACCTATAGCTTCAGAGCCAGTTGTTCTCACATTTTAGTGGGCATAAAAACCACCCTGCTAAATTATCCTGCTAAAGTGCAGATTTCCTGCTCCCCACCCTCCCTGCAAAGGTTCTGATTCATGTCTACGTAGGGCCCGGGCACTAGATTATCAAAAACTCAAGGCTGAGACCTGCGTTCAGGAACCACATGTTCTAAAGCTAGATGAGTGGGGCCAATAAAATTTTGTTAATTATGATCACCTGGAGACACTAGGGGATCCTGACTTAAAATTCCTAGGGCAATTTTGAACGGTTATTAAAATAAAACATTTTTTTATTTAATCTTCAGAAACGTAAACTTACCAAACATCCCATACACCAAACACGCCTGTTTATCAGTGTTGTACTACTGTCTGTGCACAATGTTAGCACATTCATAAATAAATCCAGTTCCTTACGTGGGATTTTTATGGAGTCATGGAATATCTGGTTTGAAATAGACAAAGTCACTATGAGAACTCCAATTTTATAATAAGAAAACCCACAAACATCCCAGGACACAAAATAAAAGCTCAACTATGGATTTTGAGAAATGCTGCATCTCTTGAGGTTTTTCTGCAATTGGAAATGTTCAAGTCTTCCTAAGAAGAAGCCACAGCAGGGCCTTTTGGGTCACGTTATAAGGAGAGGTCTTGACAAGAAGATCATGAAATATTCAGAACTGTTCTCAAATCCACAAAGTTTCACACAGAAGCTCCTTCTCTGGGTCTTATTATTCCAAGATATATCATGAGTTAACAGAGATACGTGAAATTACAAATAACGTTCTCCTGCCCCCACCTCTTCACCCAGAACCTGCCATGTGTGTGGCTAGGCTGGACTACGTATGGCAGTAACAAACATCTCTTTTTCTTTGGAGATTCCTGAGCAGAACATGTGTGTTGTGACAATTAGTTTTGCCCAAGGGTGGCAACTGTTTTCAGAAAGCCAAAGTGACACTCTCTTTTTCCAGACATGAAAGGACATGGTTTGAACTATCTAGGGGCAAACAGCAGCAAGGAGTCTTTATCTGAGACTGAGCTCAGCATCTGCTCCACTTTGCCGCCCACATGGATACTCCTGTAGGAAAGAGAAAACACTGGGGGCTTGGCCGTTACAGCAGCACACAGGGCATTTTGTACTTGGCACAACCAAGACCAGGTGCACCCTAAAATGAAACAGCGAAAGATGAGAGTTTCACACCCTGCTTCCAGCATTTTCTGTTTAAATCCAGAGTATCCCGTGTTCTTTGTGAAAGCTGGCTCTTCTCTGCGTTCGTTATGCCATAGTTATTACTTTGTCCTTTTATCGTCTTTTTATCCATTTCTGCTTCTCTTGGTCACCATATAAATGTGGAGTCCAATTCCCCACCCCACTCCCACAAAATGGAGAAAAACCTTTCTTGACAAGAATCAGTAGTCCACCAGTCCCATATTTTGCGGGGTATGGTGGGTGGGAATTATGTCTGCTGAAAAGAACCTCATGGATGGTTGATGAGAAGGTAAAATGGTGCAGTTGCTGTGGAAAATGGTATGGCAATTCCTCAAAAAATTAAACATAGAGTTACCATATAATTCAGCAATTCCGTTTCTGGCTACATCCCCCCAAAGAAGAAACTCAAACAGATACTATACACCCATGTTCATAGCAGCAGTATTCACAATATTCAAGAGGCGGAAGCAATCTAAGTGTCCATCTGTGGATGAATGGATAAACCAAATGTGGTATGTATACACAATGGAATACTATTTAGCCTAAAAGAGGAAATTCTGGCACATGCTCCAATACAGATGAACCTTGAAGATATTAAGTGAAATAAGCCAGACACAAAAGGACACATTGTATGATGCCACTTATATGAGCTACCGAGAGCGGTCAGATTCATAGAGACAGCAAGTACATTCATGGTTGCCAGGGGCGGGGCGGGCGGGGGGGGGGTAGGGAAATGACAGTATTTAATGGCTATCGAGTTTCAGTTTGGTATGCCAAAAAAGTGCTGGAGATGGATGGTGGTCATGGTTGCACAATATGAATGTACTTAATACCACTAAACCGTATACTTAAAAAGGGTTAAAATGGTAAATTTTGTCATGTGTTTTTTTTATCACAATAAAAAAAAGGAGCTGATAGGAAAATGATGATGTGGCACCAAAGACACTGTTGAATGGGATTCAGCTAGCATATCACTTGTGCTGCAGCAAAGTTGAGAGGCAGCAAAGTTGAGAGCCAGCAAATCCACCCCTGCTGGAGTGGAAAGGATGCTCTACCTTCCGCAGAAGTACAAAATCCAGCACCCTGAAGCAGGCATTTGATGAAAAGGACCCTAAAGAAGAGAAAAGGTTCCCTGGAAGTTGACTACAATGGCTAAATCTTCTTTATGAAGAGTAAATGTTCTTTCAGCCTTTCCACATTTAAGCAAAGATCATCTTGACAATTTAATCTCCTGAATTTTTTTCCCAAGTCTCATTTCATATTCTGAAGGTAAGAACCATATATTTCCTATCAAAAATGGAAACTTATTTATGTTTCAGGAGATTATCCTGTGTAAACATTCAGGCAGCGATGCTGGGTACTCACTGTCCTGCATAAATTCATCTCATCAACTTATCAACTGTAATTCAACAAGTCTGTGTGCCTCCTTCAAGTGTTGCCAGATTCAGAGGTCTGGGAAGTGGAGCGTTGAAGGATACTAGGGGAAATATTGCAGTTACCAACAGGGCGATCTGCACTAAAAGACTCACAAAGCTCTGTCCTGATCTGGGCACGTTTTGAGAACAATAAAACTGAAAGTTCACATTTAACACCTGTTCTTCATTACCCCTGTCTTCTAGGGTAAAGACATCCCCGTTACCAGGGAGTAATCAAAGATATAAACATTCCTTTAACTTAATAAATGGAAAACAGCAAAAAGCAGAATGCAAATTCTACAAGCGATAACCCACAGCACAAACTCATTTCTGTTATTCTATGACCCATATGGAAAGAGAAAAAAATCACCCACAGCCTACAGGTTCAGCTTGGGCATGAAGGAATGACAAAACTTTAATACACGTTTTGCATAAAAATCACTGCCTAAATAATGCAAATAATTAAAAATACTGTAAAAATACCAAGGGTCTTTTAAAAGTATGTTCAGAAATAGCCTTAAAAAGGAAAGGGAAAATTAATCTCTTTTAAGAATTATTTTAAACAATGACTTCCTTCATTTAGGGTAAAAAAAAAAATCCTGTTTCTATTTCTGGCCCACAATCTATTTTCCTGGACTGGATCTCCAAGAGCAGTTTACTAACGTCCAAGTACTTGCAAACAAGGAATCCAATAATACCCCATTCCCATCCACTCTAACTCCCACTTAACAGATAAATAAAAAGCCACAGTAGTATGTTTAATTGATGGAAACTGAAATATATAGATGTATTTATTACCCACATGGTAAAAAGTATGGAAAAGGGCATAGTCCCTATCATCTGGTATTTATTTGATGGATGGAAAGTTTAATAAGAAATCTAAAAAGGCACATATGAAGAGATTTTAAATCTGGAAAGAAAAGGGTCATACAGAAGGGAGTCAGTTGGGGAAAAAAGTACTAACCGTGGGAGAGAAGAAAGATTTTCCTAAAGAACCTGTGGTTTAGGAAACAATGAAATAAAACCATTAATAGTTGAGTGACTATGGGATGGAATCTGTCAATTTTTATGCAAATGATAAACTTATGAAAGAGGAAGAAGATGTTAAAAATCCCTAGCGCCGTTTCTTTGCACAGATTTATACCACTAACAAAGGTTTCTCTGCCATCTATTCAGGCCAATTCTGAAATATCAGTTACAATATAATACTGAGAGACCCACTGAAGAAAAGACACACCAAATAATTGCAATTATATAAAGGAAACGAGCTTCAAAGGAGAGCTGCCCACTTCCTGTCTCCAGTAAATAGTTCAGAGTGGGCATTTGTTAAGTTGCTTTCCCATGCTCATTCCTCCATTTCCTCTTCCCCCACAGTCCTGGCTTCCACTTGGGGATCCATGGTAAGCTGACTGAACTCCAGGCCAGCATCGCAGAGCTTGCAACTCAGGCTAAGGCCATTGGTGCATTCCATCCCTCTGGCTCTGGCAATTGGTACAAGGGTAGAGATATTCAGAACCCACTGCAGGATTTTACTGAGGCCACCTTCCCCCTAGATGTGGTCGCTTTTCCCCACTTAGTCCCTCAAAGCCACTGGCAGCCATTATGGAAGCATGAGGAGACAGTATGCCCGAGAATGGTGCCAACATGTAAGGAATGGAAAGGGAGAAATAGTATCCCAATCACATGTTAAGGCCACGCTAAACCTTCTGATAAAGCCACATCTACTTTAAATTTTTTTCAAATACATAAGTTAATACTTTCCATGTGTTCAAGTCAGTTTGGGTTGAGTTTTCCATAACTTGCAGTATAAATATCCTCACTGATATGGTGTTATGCCCAAATTGTTACTATATATGTGTATAATTGATATATATAACTGCATATAGTATATTAGTTTCAGATGTACAAAATAGTGATTTGACATTTGTATACATTGTGAAATGGTCACCACAATAAGTCTAGTTACCATCTGTCACCTTACAAAGTTTATATAATATTGACTATGATATATTTTTAATAAGGCAAAATATCATTAATATGGACTATACTAATGAATTTTAGAAAATGTATATCAGGGAAGAGCTAAGCTGAGACTTAACTATGCAATGTTTAAAGAAACAAGATTCAAACAGAACATTTAAACTATTAGATTATAAGCAGTATACGGTAAGCATTCAATAAAAATTGGATTAATTACATTGATATATATTTAAGATATGTTAACAACTATGCAAACACTCATTACAAGTATGCAAAATGAAAATCTGTATCAGCATCTTTGAGTGGACCTTTTATTGGAACCGAAGTTACCAGACTTTCGTTCGGATCTCATGACTAGTATAATGTCAAGGAATGTGTTGGGTACTCATCATAAGTTATTATTTTTTCTTTTACCATGAAAGGATTCTAAAACACAAAAATGTAAATTCTCACAAACACACTCACCATACTCAATTATCATCTGCTACATTTCATTTAAAAAAAATTAAGGACCAAAAATGTAGGTAGAACATAATTTCAGAATAAAGGCTAGTCCTTCCCAAGAAAAATAAGTTTAAAGATACAATGAAAACACAAAACATATTGTTTTTTTTCTCACTCTGTCATGATAATACTGTGAAAGTTTACCTTCAGTTTCTTAATGAACTTGACTGAAGGAAACCATTTTTGAAACTTAGGCTTTTCACTAATTCAGGCTGTCTCTTTCTCAATCATCTGGATAAATGTTTGTGGTTTGTGCCACTGGGCAAAAACCTTTTTACTTGAGGTTATTCTGACTATGAGAAGAAACTCTGATCAAGTTCAGAGAAATATGCAGGCATATGCAAGATTGTTTCTTATTACTCATTTTCAGTCAATTCACTTTTACGATTTATAAAATTATAATTTTTCTAAGATTTTATTTATTTGACAGAGAGAGCACAAGCAGAGGGAGAGGGAGAAGCAGGCTCCCTACCGAGCCAGGAGCCCGACGTGGGGCTCAATTCCAGGACCCTGGGATCATGACCTGAGCCAAAGGCAGCCGCTTAACTGACTGAGCCACCCAGGCGTCCTTATAAAATTATAATTTTATCACTTATTTTGTTTTAGGTTCTATTAGGATGGTGCAAGAATTTAAATAAGGATGTTCTCAAGGAACTTAGCGGTTTGGGAAAGCCAATACTAAAACCCATGAGACACCTGGCTAATTCTCAGGCTCTATGGTTCAATCCTACTCAGCTTAGAGCTTAGCTTTTGTATTAAGCAAATGGAGTCTATTTCTCCGATTCCTATTTCTACTACTCACTAGTCACCTCTGGGTCTCAGCTCCATGGTCTGTGCAATGACAGTTAGCATACCTTCCCCACGTGTTGTGATGGTGAAATAAAATGTTTATCACAGAGTACGGCACATGTTAAGTTCTTAAACAGAAAGAGTGAGACTATGCAAGTTAAGAAGATCTCAAGTGGTTCAAGCTGGAATTGCATTTAGAGTTTACACAGGTATGTTAGCAGGTGAAGTTGGAGTATTAAAAGCAATTGGAAATAGAGATGGGGTCTATGACATGTTGGAGCATACACGTATCACACGAAGACCTTTAAATTTATCTGTTTAAAAAACACTGTTCATGGAAAACAATACACCTGAGGTCCAAATGTAGCCCTAATTCCGAGTTTGTGGCCTTTGGCAGGTAGAACCTGAAGACACAGTGAAAAGCAGAGGATTTCAGTGAATGGAGTGTCTCTGGAAGCTTGTAGTAATAGTAATGCTTTTCCGACTTGCTACCATATTGCTCTATTTCATTCCTAATCACAGCACCTACCAGTACCAGATAGTCTGCTACATCAATTTTCCTTTCAGGCTATTTTTTTGTTGTTGTTAGAATGGAAGCTCCATGAGAGCACAGACTTTGCTCCTAAGCCTGGCAAAAAAAAAAAAAAAAAAAGTGGTCCTTAAATATTTGTTGAATGACTAAATGAACATTATTGTTATTTGGTCCCATGGATTTCTAAACAGAACCACTACTTTCAAGTTAGGAATTCTAGTTTCTGAAATTTAACAGATTTATCTTCATTTCTGAATGAGGACCCAGCTAGGAGAGCAATGTGTGATAGCCAGGTAATTCAATAAAGCTATCCATATTACTATGGAGCATTAGCTTCAAAAGTGTTAGAAGAGGATCTTGGAGTTAGCAATTGTAGGCTACCCCTGCCTCCCATGGGGCTGGACTGACAAAGGTAGGAGGTGCTGTTGCTGGAAGCCATGACCACCCTCACAGCTGAGACCATCATGGCCCACGCAGCAGAAGCTGGGTCCACCGAGGAAAGGGTCCTCCCGGGGAAGTCAAACTCCAGAGCCCCATGGAGGCCAGATGGAGCCTGGGAATCCTGGTTGGTAGCAGTCAGCCTGCCCTGTGATGCAGAGAGGAACAGGGTGAGGGTGAGGACTGGATCCACAGGCAAAGAGAAAAGGATCAGGGCAGCTTCCAACTTATACTCTAAGCACAGGTCAGGGACTGAGTTGTTCTCTGTCATCTTTCTTCAGTTCAAAAGCTTCTGCAAATTCCACTGAAACAGTACTTTTTGGTCCCCAAGATAAACTGAGTTTTTGGACTAAAATGCATCTGAAAGAGAGAATTATTAAGACTTGCACAATGATGACATTCTGATTTTTTTTTTTTAAAGATTTATTTGAGAGAGAGAGCACGAGCACATGTGAGGGGGGAGGGGCAGAGGGAGAGGGAGAGGATCTCCAGCAGACTCCCTGCTGAGCTCTGAGGCTCATCCCATGACCCTGAGATCATGACCTGAGCCAAAATTGAGAGTTGGACATTTAACTGCCTGAGCCACCCAGGCACCCCTGATTCTTTACTTCTGAGCCAACCCTACTTGGTAAGAATGGAAAAACATGTTTATTTTTAAACAAATTTTTTTAAAGATTGTATTTATTTATTTGACAGAGAGAGACAGCGAGAGAGGGAACACAAGCAGGGGGAGAAGGAGAGGGAGAAGCAGGCCTCCCGCGGAGCAGGGAGCCCGATGTGGGGCTCGATCCCAGGACCCTGGGGTCATGACCTGAGCCCAGGGCAGACGCCCAATGACTGAGCCACCCAGGCGCCCCTGGAAAACCATGTTTAATACTATTATCTATTTGAACACACTTCTGAGCCTCTGAAATGAAAGCGTGTATGTGTGTAATATTAGAACAAATACTTTAAGCCTTTACAAATTTTTACCTTCACATATGACAGAATAATTAACAGAAATATTAATCTGTTTGATTTTCCTCTTTTTCGCTCCTTATTCCAAAGAAGGCCTTTGCGTTCCTTTGCCTCGGGGGTGTTTGTAGATCATGGTTTAAGTAGAAGTTGCCAGAAACACCCCTACTCCCACTCTTCCTGGCTTTTGTTTTCACTGAGGGCATGAAGCTAGGTCAATGCACTGGGGAGGGAGGCTGGGTGAGTGCCCCTGGGGACAGGGGTGGGGGTGAAGGACTACCAGAAGCCGTCAAGACAAGCAGAGGGAGAACTCCTTCCTCCACAGTGACAACAGAAAGACTATCTTTAATAGTGAGGACTCAGATGGAATTTCTGACAAGGGGGCACAGTGGGTGGGGGGCTCACAGACCCTAAGCAGGAACAGCTGTGATATGATCCTCAGGAGGTCAAATCATGCCCTCGCTCCCAGCTTGGACAGCAATTCCCCAGCCCAAGTCAGGGAAAACAGAGCCATCCCCTGCCTTCTAACACCAACAAAGGGCCTATCAGCGGTGGACCCCATCCACACGGCCCCCTCCAAATGGCCCAAATGTCGCCAAGGCCCTGGGTTAGGTGCCAGGGCAGAGGGAGCCTTAATCATGGGTGAGATCTAATTTCTTCCTACTCGAAGAGGTAAGGACTCAGATTTAGATTTATTCCAACTCTAAAACCAAACAAACAAATAAGAATGATGTGCAATTTCTTGCATCTGCATATGACAGAATAACATTCACACCTGCTGCACATGTTTAAACGTTTAAAAACTCAAGTTGCTGGTGCACAGTTATTGCTCACGCCTTGGGCTTTCATCAGTAGATGCAGCTGTGGAATTGCTGGGAGAGGGAGGGGTTGTTCATATTCAGAATCCTTACCTCCGTGATAGACTTGCGGATGGCATGCTGTCACAGTAAGATGGCACAGATGCCTCTTAGAGATCACTTAGGGTCAACAGACAAGGGAACAGAGCTCCCCAGAGGCTCCGGATTCAAGTCAAAGATGCCATATCTTCAACAGTGTTTCTCAAGCTTTGGTCCTCGTGTGCTAGAGTCATGAGTCCCTCACCACATCTGTGTACCACCTGTACTAATATTTACTAAATATTTCTCTACATATGGATTCACTTTTATTACTTAAATTTATCCTCACCCTCAACAATAATATCCATGAAATCACGAGTTTGGTGTACTACATATATACTCACACACTTTTCAATATGCATGCAATAAATACAAAATTACTCAAGAACAAATGCCCATCTGTGCACTGCCTAAGATTATGTCATGCTTCGTTAAAGTGGCATAACAGGCCAGTTTGGGAAACTGAATCAATCACATGCATTTATGTAAGAGCTACAATTGTTCTGGATATTCTGATGGCACCTTCTCTTCCCTTTGATTCCAGTTTCCAGACTTGGATAACTTTCCGATGATGATGGGTCTGAATATAAAATGAAACGGAGAGGCAGAGAGTGAGGTAGGGGTTACAAAGGAGGGACGAAGGAGGAGGAAGAGATGAAATAATGGGAGATGTAGAAAAAAAAGATGACAGGCAAGAGATCCAAACAAAAACATTAACAGCATGGGAGCCTCTGTATTTGTGTATGTGTGTATGAGTCATGCGATCACACCAGGAAGTATGTTTATCAAAAACATGGTTACCTCACGGAGGGGCAGTATTATCCTAAACAATTACACAGCACTGGTCCCAAGCATAAACCTGAAAAGAGGAAGCATTTATGCTTGAATCCCCCAGATTCTCCTAGACCCCTTGTAGCCCCCCCACCTCCCCTGCCCCGCTACTCGATCTTTGCCTCTTTGCTCTGCAAAGACTTAGAGTTAGCTGCATAGCCAGCCCTGCCTGCCTCCACACCTTCCCCACTTACCTTCCTTAACAGCTCAGGAAGAAATTTCTGCAAAAGTCTTCCTCTGGTCACTGATATCTCTGGGAACCAAATCCATTAAGATATTTTTGATCCTTACTCATGCTATTTTGAATGTCTGGTGCACAGGAAGGAACCGATAAAAATAGAATTACAATGCCCTTACCGCCAAAGTAGCAAAGGGGCTGATTAAGATTGATGTCTGAATAAATATACAATAGCAGGCCCCGCATTTTAATAGCTTTTGATGGAAGTAGAAAAGGAGTGAGTGCAGTTTTCACTGACTGGATGGGTATACATTTCTGTTCCCTTATCACACACTTTTGTCTTAAAATATGGCCCTTCTTTTTCTTTAAATATTAAAAGTCATGTAGAATAATAACAACAATAATATATAAAAGCATGGCTGATACTCACTGAGCACTCACAGGATGACAGGCCTGGTTCTAGGAAGTTTACACGTACTAACCCAGCTAATCCCCACAACAAACAACCAGACAAGGATGCGTGGATACTGTGATTCCTTTTTCCTAGATGAGGAAACTCACAATCAGAGATGCATAATAGCACAGCAGAGATCCACGTCTAGGCCTGCTTCTCCAAATGAGTATATTAGCATGGGAGTTACTAATATCTCTTCATCCCGACCTCCTCTATAGTCAGAGCCTCTGAGATGCAGGTTGCTATGAGGACTTTACATATATGTGAAGTCCTTCAGGGAGTGCCGGCCACCCAGTAAGCTCTGGAACGCAATGCTGCATCATCGCCATCATCATCCTTTCTTCCATATCCTCCACTGATTAGGAGGAAAATTCTCTCTTCCTTCCTCTCTCTCTCTCTCTCTCTGCACCTATGAATCTTATGATATAAAACAAGTAAATTTCAATGAAATGGTCATGGCCTCATCCCTACAGTCTCTCCACGGAAAGGAGCTAGGGTTCACTTCCTGTCCTGGCGGTTACCTAGAGAATTCCATGGGGACTGCCTCCAGCCCAACTAGAACCATGTCCTTCAACTAGCAACAGTCAACTTCTGGTCTGCAGTCACTTTAACTCAAAGAGCCTTGTTTATCTGTAAGTGGTTATACCTGTGGCTTGGTGACTGATTCGTTTTAATCATTCTACCCACTTTTATTTTAGCATATTCTTTTATGTAATTTTATTATTTAATTTCGCTTAACGTTTTACTTTCCAGGTACAAATAGGATGGTCTGTCATGAAATGGACATCTGGGTAGGCAGTTCGTGATTCAAATACAAGAGGTTTTAGAAAACTTTCTCCCTTCTTTTACTCTCTACCCTGTTGGTCCAGCATGAACTTCAGCAGCAAGTCCCCCATGGTAAGCAGCGGACACTGCTTAAAAGTAGACTGCCCACATCTTCCTATCATTCACAGTCTCATGTAAGTCATCTGTACCCTGAGCTACTTGTACCTATATTCCAAAAACCTCCCACTCCTCCCAGCCAAGAGTGTGAGGGTTTATTTCTACTTTCAGACTTGCCTTGTTACTACTCTCTCTTAATGCTTGGTACCCAATGGCTCCTTAGCTCCTTGCTCCTTCCCCCACCTCTTCTGCTCCAAGTCATCCTGTCTAGGTTTCCAACCTCTAACACTCTACATAAATTGTGCCTCCAAGGACAACAAAAGAAGGGAGCTTGTAGGATGTGCCACCTAGGAAGGATGCCCACTCTATCCTAGGCAAATAATCAAACATTTCCCACAATAGGACTTTTTAGAGCAAGAGTGCAAGTTAACAATCCATTATCAGGTTACTGGAATCACTTAACACTAGTCAGCAAGTCAGAAATCTAATCTTGATTTCTCCCTTTCCCTGAGCCCATCAGATCTAAATCTTCTGATCCTACCCTCTCACCATGTCTTGAGTCTCCGCTCCTCTTCATCTCCCCTGACAATGTTTTAAGGAAGACTCTCCACATTTCATTTCTGGACAATTCCAACAATATTTCTGATTATTGTTCCTAGTCTCATTTCCTTCTCCACTCCCTTCATTTTAGTCTATCCTGCAGCAAGAGTTCTTTCCAAAATATAAATTAGTCAAATAATTCTCCTACTTCAAATCTTTCCATGGCTCACCAGAGCCAGAAGACAAAGTCCAAACTCTTCCGCCCGGCATATCAGGCCCATTATGGCCCTCTTTATACCTGCATTCTATGGCAATGGAATAACTTTCAGATCCCAAAATTTTAATTGCTTCTATTCATTGTATGTGCAGCTCTTTCTGCCTGAAATATCCTCTTCTAGATTCTTCTCAGTCTTCCTGAAGGCTTTCCTTAACCACCCAAGCCGAATCAAGTGCTCATCATGCCTCTGTCTCCAGAATAATCTTACTAAACTCTGTAGCACTGGTGTCAATCTATTCAATGATCTACTTGTCCTCGCTTTGGTAAGAGACTTCTGAGGTCCTCTACAGTCAGTATTCTGTATTGTTCAATCTCATATTCCCAGCATCGCACCTACTTAGAGAAAACCTTTTCACATTTTGCATATAGCTTTTTGGCCCCACCACTAAGTTGAGGCCATGACTTCGACTTTTTTTCATTAAACAGTCTTATCAAATAATATTTTTTTTCCAACTGAGGACTGGGTTTCATTAGTAGGTCATGAAAGGAATTTAGTGACCAGCATTTAAAAAATGAAATACACAATGAGATATTACTGCATACTCATTTGGATGACTATAATTCCACCCCCCTCAATCCCCCCAAAAAGTACTGGAGAAATTGGAGCCCTTGTGCTTTCCTGGTGGGAATGGAAAATGAGGCAGCTGCCCTAGACAATGGTATGACAATTCCTGAAAGAGTTAAACACAGCATAATTCAGGAATTCCAGTTCTGGCTACATATCAAAAGAAGTGAAAGCAGAAACTTGAACAAATATTTGCATACCATGTTCATAGCAGCATTACTCCCAACAGGCAAAAGGTGGAAGCAATCCAAATGTCCTCTGACAGATGGATAGTAAACTACATATGATCTATACATACAATGGAATATGATTCAGCCTTAAAAAGGAAGGAATTCTGACACACGCTGCAACATGATGAACTGTGAAGACATCATGCTAAGTGAAATAAGCTGATCCCAAAAGGACAAATATTGCATGTGATGTATGATTCTGCTTATTTGAGATACCTAGAACAGTCAAGTTCATAGAGAATATAGAATAGTGGTTGCTAACGCTGGAAGGGAGGAAAATTGGAGTTGATGTTTAACAGGTACAGAGTTTCCATTGGGAAAGATGAGGATGTTCTGGAGATGTGATGGTTGCATACATTATGAATGTACTTAATGCCACTGAACAGTATATTTAACAGTGGTTAAAATGGTAAACTTTGCATTATATATATTTTACCACAATTTATAGAACAAAATAGAATAGAGTAGAAAGTATCAAAATGCATCTTATGTACAAAGGATAAGCATGTTCTATGAAAGTTGTATTTCTTTTTTTTAAAGATCTATTTCTTTATTTTGAGAAAGAGAGAGAGAGCAGGGGAAGGGGCAGAGGGAGGGGGAGAGAGAGATTCTCCAACAGACTCCTCGCTGAGCAGGAAGCCAGAGGTGAGATCATGACCTGAGCCAAAATTAAGCTTCAGACACTCAACCAACTGAGCCACCCAGGCGCCCCACAAGTTTTACTTCAATAAAAGTTTCTATATACTTATTTTTTAATGTAAAACAGATTTCTTACTCTGAGTTATGATCAAAAAGTTTAAAAGCCACCATTCCAAAAACTTACTTTTAATAGCTATGATAGTCTATCATATAAATATAGTGCAATTTTTAAACCAGTCTCCTACTTTTGGACATTCAAATCATTTTCTTTGTTCCCTCCCTCCCTTCCCCTTCTCCCTCCCTCTTGCCCTCCTTCCTTCCTTCGTTCTTCTTTCTATTCTCTGTAATGAACATCCTTAAATAAAACTCTTTATATGCATCTCCTATTTCACCTCTTGTCATGTAACTATTTTTTCAGATTGTTTCTGCAATCATTTTTTGCACAGCACAATCCAGCTCTTCAGTGGTTTCAATTTTGCCTTCTTACCCGATTTCCATTTCTAACCCCCCTCCTGCCTCATCTTACTGCTGGAACTTCCTCCATCCACTTCACTCACCCAACAGAAAACTTCAATGGCACATTCCTTCCTCCGTAGACACTGCCACTGTCACTATGATGCACAGCTTCTAAGATGCTCCCAATGAGCCTCCTTCCTGGTATTCATGCCCATGTGTAATCCTTTGCCTCTTGGGTAAAGGATATAGGCATTGCTTAGTGATTTGCTTCTAATGAAAAAAAATGGCAAAAGTGATAGAGTGTTACTACTGATTAGGTTACAAAGATGTCGGCTTCCATCTTGCTGGTCCTCTTTTACTCTCTCACTTGCTCACTCTGATTCTAACCAGTTGACATGTTGTAAGCTAACATATGGAGAGGCCCACATGGCAAGGAACTGAGGAAGGCCACTGGCTAACAGTCAATAAGAAACTGTGAGAAACTGGGGCTCTCAGTCCAACCATTTGCAAAGAACCGAATCCTACCAACTACCACTTAAGTCATCTTGGACGTGGATTTTACCCACATCTGGCCTTGAAATGAGACTACAGCTCTGGACAACACCTTGATTATATACTCTTGCTAGAACCCTTAGTGGAAGACCCAGCTAAACTGTGCCTCGATTCCTTACCTATGGAAACTATAAGATAATAAATGTTTGTTGTTTAAGCACCTAAATGTTGTGATTTTTTACATAGCTGTAGATAACCAATACAGGCACAATCTCAGAATTTCTGGTTGTTGGCTTAAAATATATAAAGACATTTACCACTCCAGAATTTTCAATTCACACCACTACCCACTGTTGAGAGCATTTCTAGCTTCCAATGCCAGAAGCAAAAATATGAGGATCAATGAATAACCATTCTTGAAAAAAGAGGCTACAAGACAAGCAGAACCAGAAACTCTCTTCTTAGCCCTTCATGCATCTTGTGTTTGTGTTTGTAGGAGAGACAACTATGACCGTTGCCTGTGGTACATACAATTCACCTTCTTCTGGTGATAGCATACCAATTTTCCTTTGAAAACTCACCTCTATCCCACTGTTAATTCAAGTGGTACAGGTGAGACCCACCCCATGGTGCACTTGCCTCAGGAAGGAGTCTGACGAGACCTAGCCAATTACAGCATTCCATCCCCCTTCCCACACTGATGGGTTCTGGAAAGGACATGTAAGTCAGAGTGGGATAATGAGACTCTCTTGATTGGATGTAAATTTGAAACTGCCAGCAGCCACCACAAGGGGAGAGTCTGTCTACAGAGGAAGCTAACAGACAAAGATCCATCCAAGAAATAGAGATGGGTTCCAATAATAACAAATGGGTATCTGGATCAAGCCGTGCTCGATGTCAGTTATCCCCATGGGCTTCCAAGTTACATAAGCCAATAATTTCCCATTTTTGCTTGAGTCATTTTGAATGGATTTCTCTTACTTGCAGCTAAAAGAGTTTTAACTAATACCCTCATCCTGCTTTGCTCCTCCAATGTTAAAAAAAAAAAAAAAACTGTGTAACTTGACAAAGAATGTTGCTGATACGAACTGAAATTTTTCCTGATTACAAAATCAACAATAGCCTTGAACTGTAAGGTATTATAAGCTTGTTTCTATAAATTGATTCTCTTATATCTAAGATGGCTGGATATGGAATCTAGAATTTGGGTTATTTCACTTAAGAAAACTTGAGCTTCTTCCCATCTTTTTCTTCTCTCCTATTAAAGAAACGACTGACATAAATATGCCTCATTAACTTCTTCCTTCCTTCTTTTCTTCCTTTCTTCCAAAAATATTTGATTAAACATAGCAATAAATGTTGAATGAAATAAGAAAGCCCCAGAGGACTACATTCTAATTTCCTTTTAAAAATCAACTTTACTGGTATAAAACTTATGTACAATAAGCTGTATCCATTTGTTGGAATTTCTCAGATGTATACACATATGTAATGCTGAAACAGGGCTACAATTAAAAAAAAAACATTTCCATCACCCCCCAAATATTCCTCATACCCTTTGCAGTATGCCCTTCCCTCTGCCACCAGTAAGCGGCAACCACTGATCTTTGTGTTAATTTAGATTAGTTTGTATTTTCTAGAGTTTCAAATAAATGGAATCATGTTTTATGTACTATTCTGTATCTGGCTTCTTTCCCTAGTATATAATGATTTTGAGATTCATCCATGTTATGCTGAATGTATCAGTATCTCATTCCTTTTTTTTTTTTATCGCTTGGTAGTATTCCAATGTATGGAATTTAATACTTGTTTATCCATTCACCTGTTGATGGACAGATGGGTTGTTTTCTGGTTTGAGTTAATGTGAATAAAGCTCCTATGAACTGTTGTGTGCAAATCTTTGTGTGGACATATATTTTCACTTGTTTAGGGTAAATATCTAGGAGGAGAATGGCCAGCTTGTATGGTAGGTAAGGATTAACTTTCTGAGAAACTGATAAAAAGTTTTCCCAAAAGCCTGTAGCATTTTATACTCATATCTCCCGTATATAAGAGCTCTAGCAGTGGCTCCATACTTGTCATTTTCTGGTATTGTTAGTTTTAAAAATTCTAATCCTTCTGAAAGATGTTTAATGGTATCTCATGTGGCTTTAGTTTGCATGTCAGACATGAATAATGATGTTGAATATCTTTTTGTATGGTTAATGGCCTTCTGTTTATATTCTTTAATGAACAGTCAATTCAAATTTCTGACCATTTTTTATGAGAGTATTTGTCTTCTTCTTATTAAGTTGTAAGAGTCTTAGTTTAGATATTCTGGATACAGCTTTACATAATTGTCAGATTTATTTGTCAAGAATTTGTTCCCCCAGATTGTGGATGGCATTTTTACTTTTCTAATGGCATCTTCTGAAGAGGAAAAGTTTTTAATAATGATAAAATCCAATTTGTCTTTTTTTATTCTTTTATGGTTCATGCTTTTGTGTGTCCTATCTAAGAAATCCTTTCCTACCTCAAGGTTACAAAGATTCTCTCTTTTCTTCTGAAGTTTTATAGAATTAGTTTTATATCTCAGTGTAAGATCTATTTTGTATTTATTTTTGTATATGGTGTGAGGTATGGGTCAAGGTTTTCCATACTGATTATTTGTCTAAGTACAATTTATTGAAAACTATTGTCTCCCTTTAAATTGCCTTGGCCCTGTGTCAAAATTCATTTGACCATATATGTATGGGTCTGTTTCTAGAGTCATTTTTCTTTTCCACTGAACTGTATCTCTACTTTTCACCATTAATACGCTATTTTGATTAGTAAAAGCTTAATGATAAGCCTGAAAATCAGATAATGTAAGTCCACCAACTTTTATTTTTTAAGTGGTTTTGGCTATTCTAGATCTTTTTCATTTCCAAATAAATATCAGGATCAGCTGCTCATTTACAAAACTCAAAAGCCTACTGAGATTTTGACTCAGTAGACTGAGTTGAATCTGCACATTAATTTGGGGAGAACTGAACAGTCTACAAATACAGTATATTTTCATTTGTTCAAATCTTTTAATTTCTTTCAGCAATATCATTTAATTTTCAGTAGTAAGGTCCACATTTTGTTATATTTACCCTTAGCATTTTATGTTTTTGGTGCTATTATAGTTAATATTAAAAAAGTCATTTTCAATTTTATGCTGCTAGTATACAAATACACAGTTGATTTTTGTATATTAATGCTGTACCTGTAAACTTGCTAAAATTCACTTATTCTAGATTCTTAGAAGATTCCTTAGGATTTTGCTGTTTTGTAAATTCCTTAGAATTTACTAAATTAGTATCACATGCAAAAAAAGACAATTTTACCTTTTCCTTTACAATCTTCATTTTATTTCTTTTTGTGCTTGATTATATTGTTTAGGGCCTCAAAAAATTTAGTGTGTAATAGTAGAAGACCAGGAATCCTTACCTTACTCCTGATCTTAGTGTGAAAGCATTCAATATTTATCATTAACTATGATGCTAACTGTAGACTGTGGCCCTATATCAGATTGATGAAGTTCTCTTCTACTCCAAGTTACTGAGAGTTTTTATTATGAATGAGTGTTGAATTTATTCAAATGTTTTTTCTGTATCTGTTGAAATGATCACATGGTTTATCTCCTTTATTCTGCTAACAGGGTAAATTACATTGATTGATTTTTTTTTTTTTAATGTTAAACCTATCTTGAATTCTTGAGATAAACCCAAATTGTTTGTAATACATTAAACTTTCTGTATGTTGTTGGATTTGATTTTCTAAATTTTGTCAAATATTTTTGTGTCTGTTCATGAGGCATAGTATTATGTAATTTTGGAGGTAATGTCTTTGTAAGATTTTGGTATTGATGTTATGTTGGCCATAAAATGAGTTGGAATGTATTGACTCTTCTACTTTCTGAAATAGCTTATATAAGGTTTTGATATTTCTTCTTTGAATGGTTTGATAAAATTCACAAGTAAAACCATACGGACCTGGAGTTTTCTTGTTGAAAAAGTTTTTGAAAATAAATTCAATTTCATTGTTATATATAAGGCTATTCAAATTTTACACTCTATCTTTTATCTTTTTTTAGTAAGTTTATTTTTTAAATTTATCTGTCCATTTCACCCGTTTTTTTTTTTTTGGCATAAGGTTGTTTATAATATTATTATATTTTTAATGTTTCTAAGATCTATAATGATAACTCCTCTTTCATTCTTGATATTGGTGATTTATTTTATCTTTTTTTCCTAATCATTAGAGGCTTATCAATTTTGCTAATATTTTCAAAACTAGTTTTAGCTTTGTTATTTTCTGTTTTCTATTCCATTGATTTTTGCTTTTCACTTTGTAATTCCTTCATTCTACTTCTTTGGAGTTGTTTTTGCTTTTTCTAGGCTCCTGAGGTGGAACCTGTGGTAACTGGCTTAGATACAAACATCAGGGCTAGAAATTCCCCTCCAAGCATGGTTTATCTGTACTCCACAAATTGCAGTGTGTTATACTTTCATTTACTATTCAATTTGAAATTGTTTCTAAATTTGGGAATCTCTTCTTTGACTCATTTAGAAGCACGTTGCTTAGTTTCCAAATATATGGAGTTTTCAAATATATCTTACTATTATTAATTTTTTTTAAAGATTTTATTTATTTGACAGAGAGAGACACAGCAAGAGAGGGAACACAAGCAGGGGGAGTGGGAAAGGGAGAAGCAGGCCTCCCGCGGAGCAGGGAGCCCGATGCGGGGCTCGATCCCAGGACCCTGGGATCATGATCTGAGCCGAAGGCAGACGCTTAATGACTGAGCCACCCAGGTGCCCACTATTATTAATTTCTAACAAAATTCCTTTGTGTTGAGGGAATATACTCTGTATGATTTCAATCCTTTTAGATTTATTTTGTTTTATGGTACAGCATATGGTCTACCTTGGTGAAAGTACTACATGCAATTCAAAAGAAGGTATATCCCACAGTTGCTGTGTGAAGTAGTCTACAAATATCAATTAGGTCTAGGTGGTTAATAATGTTGTTCTGATGTTGGTTTTTTTTAAGATTTATTTATTTGAGAGAGAAAGAGAGAGTGTTGAGAGGGGCAGAGGGAGAGGGAGAGAGAGAGAAGCAGACTCCCTGCTGAGTGTGGAGCCTAATGTGGGGCTCGATCTCACGATCCTGAGATCATTACCTGAGCCGAAATCAAGAGTTGATGCTTAACCAACTGAGCCACCCGGGTGCCCCGATCCTCTATGTTTTACCAGTTTTGTTGGGGGGGGGTCTAGTTTTACAATCAATTGATGAGAGATGTGTTAAAATCTGTTATGATTATGGAATTGTCTGTTTTTTCCCTTTAACACTCTCAATATTTGCTTTATGTATTTCAAAGGTCCATTGTGAAACACATACGCATTTATGACTGTTCTGTCTTTCTGATGAACTGATCCTTTTATCATTATGTATGTCCCTCTTTATCTATGGTAATACTTATCTTCTTAAATTCTATTTTACCTGATATTAATATAGCCACTCCAGCCTTTTTATGCTTACCATTTGCCTGGTGCATCTTTTCCTATCCATTTACATCAACCTATTTGTATCTTATATTTAAAGTGCATCTTTATATTTAAATGCATCTTTTGTAGATAGCATATAATTGTTTTCTAATCTATTCAGATAATCTCTGCCTTTTAAGTTTATGTAATATAATTACTCATGTGAGTATATGTAGGTCAACTCTTACTTGTTCTCTATTTGTCCTCTTGGTTTTTTGTTCCTCTTTTCACCCTTCCTGGCTTCTTTTGAATTACTTAAAAACATTTTGCAACTCCATCTTATCAACTGGTTTTTAAGCTTTACATTTTTATATAGTATATTTTTTAGAGATTGTTTTAGTTACATTATACATCCTTAACATTTTACAACCTACTTAAGAGTTAATATTGTACCATTTCGCATAAAATGTAAAAGTCTTGAGATCATGTAAATCTTTTTACCTTACTTTGTGACATAGCTGTCACATGTATTATGGCTATGTTATTTATGAGCGCAAGATACTGTAATGTTTGCTTTATGTCATATATATTTTTGAAAATAATCAGTGGAAAAAGCAGGTTTTTATATTCAACCAGATATCAGCCATGTCTGATACTCTTAATTCCTGAAGATCCATGTTCCCCTCCAGTATCATTTCCCTTCAGTGTAAGAATTCTTTAGCATCTCTTATAGTGTGGGTTTGGTAGCAGTGAATTTTCTTTGATTTCCTAAATTCATCTGAAAATGTTATTTTGCTTTTATTCTTCATGGATATTTTCACTGGCTATACAATTCTGGGTTCACATTTTTTTTTCCTTTTAATTCTTTAAAGAAGTTGTTCTCCTATCTTCTGACCTCCATGGTTTGATGAGAAGTCTGATACCATTTAATCATTGTTTGCTATATATAATATGCTGTTTTAGTATCTGGCTTAACTATTTTCTCATTTTCTTTGTACTTCAGTAATTTGACTATGCTATTGTTAGGCATAGTTTACTTGATATTTTCTCTCTCTGGGGTTCGCTGAGATTTAATTTGTAGATTTATGTCTCTCAACAAATTTGGAGATTTGGGGGCCCTTATTTCTTCAAATAACTTTTTGGTTCTATTCTCTCTCCTCTCCTATAGGTCTCAGATTACCTGTATGTTACACTTTTGCTATTGTCCCACAGATTACTGAGGCTGTTCATTTTTACAATAATTTTTCCTTCTCTTCTTTAGACTGCTTAACTTCTATTAACCTACCATCCAGTTTACTCATTCTTTTCTCTGTTAGAAAAATCTGCTATGAAGCCCATATAGTGAATGATGTATTCAACTATTACATTTTTTTGGTTCCAAAATTTCCATTTGGTTATTTTGTATTTCACTTCCTGATATTTCCTAACTTTTTATTCATTATAAACATATTTTCTTTATCCTTACTTAGCATAATCACAATATCTGCTTTATTTTTTCTTAAGATTTTATTTATTTCTTTGAGAGAGAGGAGAGAGAGAAAGAGAGAGTGCACAAGCAGGGTGGAGGGGCAGGGAGGGAGGGAGGGAGAGGGAGGAAGCAAGGAGAGGGAGAGGGAGAGGGAGAGAGGGAGGGAGGGAGAAGGAGAAAGAAGGTGGGAGAGGGAGAAGCAGACTGCTGAGCAGGAAACCTGATTCGGGGCTTAATCCCAGGACCCTGGGATCATGACCTGAGCTGAAGGCAGATACTTAACCCGCTGCGCCACCTAAGTACCCCATAATAGCTGCTTTAAAATCCTTTTCTGATAGTTCTAATATCTGATTCATCTCAAGGTTGGCCTCTGTTCATTGTCTTTTCCTTTGACAACACGTCACATTAATCCTGGCTCTTCACATATCAAGTAATACCAGATATTCTGATGTCATGTTGTGGAGACTCTGAATTCTGTTATATTTCTCAGAAGAGTGAGAGTTCATGGTTTGTCTTAGCAGGCAATTACCTTGGTTGAAATTGAACTGTAAACTCTGTCAGGTCTGTGGTGGACAGTAGCCTAGACCTCAGTTTAGACTGCTTTTAATCTGTCCATCATGCATAGCTCAGAAATCAACCAGAGACTTGGATAGAGATTATACACAGATTTTGGTGTTTCTCTTATTTGGCTCTTTTTTTTTTTTTTCCTAGAATTCCCCCTCACTCTGTGGTGGCTCTTGTAACTATGATCTTCTTCAAAGGGTTCTTCCTGCTTAAAAGAGTGCAGACTCTCTGTTGGAATTTTAGCCACCCAATGCTATAACTCTGCCCAACTGTGGCTTCCCGCAGAGAAAAACCACAGAAATGGAAAACTCAACTCTATGCTTGATGCTTCCTCCAAGTTTCAACTCCGCTCCAAAAATCTACCTGCTTGTGTTTACTCCCCAAAGTCCTTAGGTAGTTATTTTTCATTTTTCCAGAGTTCATAGTTACTTGTAGGAGGTTCAATCTGTTAGGAGCTTATTCCACCTTAAGTAAAGCAGAAACCCATATTTTTTTATGAAGTTTAAAACCAATAACCGTGTGTGTGTGTGTGTGTGTGTGTGTGTGTGTGTGTGTGTGTTAAGACAAATCTGGGGCACCTGGGTGGCTCAGATGGTTAAGTGGCTGCCTTTGGATCAGGTCATGATCCCAGGGTCCTGGAATGGAGCCCCACACCGGGCTCCCTGCTCAGCAAGGAGTCTGCTTTTCCCTCTTCCTCTGCCTCTCCCCACTGCTCCTGCTTTCTCTCTCTGTATCTCTCTGTCTCAATGAATAAATAAAAAATTATTTAAAAAAAGACAAATCTAAAGAAGCAAAAGAATGATAAAGATAAAATTCAAGTTAATGTTTACCTGCAGAAGGAGGGACAAAAGGGGAAAATACACAGATTAATACAAATTATTGTCAGTGTGCTGGCTATGTGTGGGCTAATAGATGTTTACTGCACTATTCATAAATGGATAAATATCATGATAGTAACAAGACCTATACATAGACCAGTGATGACCCTGTGTCATGAACCAAGGCCTTCAATATATTTAATTCTGTCCATCTAAAAACAGGTGTTCACAGAGTCCTCACCTTTTAAAAAATCTGAATATTAACAAGATTCTGACAAGCTCCAGGATCTATGAAATGGCTAAGGATTTATGAGACTCATTTATAGGTAAACTTTATGGACCATTCAAATTTAGGGACATCTTAGACACATGGTCAATAATGAGAAAACCCCCTAATTAATGTTGTCATTTTGAGTAAGAAAGATAAAAAAACAAAACCATGCATGTGTGTATTGTTTCTTTATTCACAATACATACAGGCTCTTTGACCAAGACAGAAAAGTTCCCAAGGGCGTAGAAGCAAGAAATAAGAAAAGAGAATGAGTGTAAGAATGTTGAAGCATTCTCAAAGCAGCTAAAAACTTTAGCTTGCATGCCTAAAAGCATATCCACATGTCAAGGACCGTGGGACATTTTCCCAGAGGTGACTGGACACGAAGCCTCCCTGGTCTTAGTATCTTAAACTAGGCTGAATGGAACACCAGGGAATATGCTGGAGGGAGAGAGAGCACATTGGCCAAAGGGCTGGAAAAAGTGATGCAATCGGAGGGCTCTTTCCCATCTCTAATTTTATGACTCTCCGTGAAAAGGAAGGAGAATTCAAACCACTTCAAAATAAGATCAACAGAGACCTGGCTTGGAAGACTGGTTCTGATGAAAAAAAAGTTTATAAAGATTTATTTTCATGGTTGATAATCACATTCCATGCCAAAAGATACCTCCATCTGACTACCGTTTTTCATAGCATATATAGGGTAAAATTTTAAACTAATGCAGAATAATTTCTCTGGGAATTGTGAACAGTAGGGGGAGAATCTACAAACAATATTCACTGTAAAATAAAGGCTTTCCTTCCCGACAATCAGAAGCTTGACAAATCATACCAATGTTTTATTTCTCGGGATATTTAAAAGAGCACAACAAACAGAAAGCTCTTCATTTGCTTGCTATCTGGTTTGATTTTAAGGAGAGTGCAATCCCAAAGACAAACCTCAAAAGGAAAAAAAAATAATATTCAATTTTCTTTTATTTTTTTCTTATTTGATGGCATTAATAAATTGTAAGTATTTTCCCAAGTCAAGGAAAAAAAAAAACACCTTTCTGTTGCTTTCTTTGAAACATCTTTAAAAACATATTTTAAAGACTACGCTTTATAAAACTTTTTTTTAGACAGAAATTCACTAAATGCTCTAAAATTCAAAATCTCTAATCAACTGAATACCCCCCGGGTGTGAGGAAATAGGGCCTCTTTGGGGGAAGGTAATCCTAATTATGTGGCATGCTGGAGAGGCACCCAAGTTTATGTCAGTAGCAGATTCTGATAAGATAATGCACCAAAAGAATCAGGTCTGGACTATTTCAACGGTGGGGGGGAGGGAAGGGGGTGTTGGTGTAATGTTGGTATTTAACTGTGATCTAGAGGCCAACAAAGGGCAGGGTGGACAAAGCAGAGCCTAATGAAGCTGCTAGTGTCTGGGGTGAAAGAGCCACAAAGCCTTTCAAATTAGCAGCTGAATCCTGACACTCATTAGTGATTATACATGCAAGGACTGCAACTTAAAGCTCCAACCAGTAAAACAGCCAAGACACTGCATACACACAAAGGAAATAAAGTATGTACGAAAATAAAAAACTAGAACCTTTCAAACGTCTTCCCTTTCACATTTTGACATTTTTCTTTTTCTTTTCTTTTTTTTTAATATTAATGACAAGACTGCAGAGTGCTTACCTTCCAATTTAGTACTAAAATAATTACCACTGTGACTAAAATGAGACTTTCATTTTTTTTTAATCAAGGAAGGTCTAGTCAGAAATTGCCTCTGCTAAGTTCTGTACAAGACATAATATACTCTTGTTAACTAACAAAACCAATAAATCAAGCTGAAGCACTTATTAAAGTATCTTACAGCACTAAATTTATCACTGATGACAAATTTAATTTGGGACTCTGACAGTTTGCTCCTTGCTTGTACTTCAACAGATTTCTTTCTTTCTTTTTTGGTGGGGGGAGGGAGTGGGGAGGGTGGGCAGTTATTTCGCAAATAATGAATGCTGAAATTTACTAGAATTTTTTCGAGTCATAAAAGACAACTTCTGATAGAAAACTGTGTTTTTCCCATAGCGTCACTGTCACTGGGGCAAGTTATGCATTAAAATTCTTTTCCAGCGATTCTGTCCTTTGCACATTAGAGTTAGCAGAATTTTTAAAATGGTGATAATGAGCACTTCACGAAGCAATTTATAATCATCACTCCGTTAACCCACACTCTATCTCCACAGTTAGGTCAGTGCACGTCCCATGATAATGAAGATAAGAAAATTAAGATTTCGAGTTTTCCCTACCGAACAGGTAGAACAATTTTAATCTATGGGAAGGTCATTCAGCATAAGGTAGGGTGAAAAGTAAAGAATTTCACAAGACTGTGTTGGGTTTTCTTATAATTACCCAATACCGTAGCTAAATGGATGATATTCCCACTTTAAGGATCAAAAGAGAATTACATTACAAATACACATAAAATTATTATTAATAGGAAACCTTGGCTAGACGCCATACTTCCAGACTACATGATGTGAATAATGCCTTATTTTCTGTTCCAGTCAACTGCACAACACAACCAGGTTACAGAAGTTATATTTTCTATAAACTTTTCCTCCTCCTAAAACATAGCTCTAAATTCTACATTAGCATTTTCTGGTTGTCTTTTCAAATGGTGTTTTCTTTCTTGACAATGCAATCAGCATATAAAAACCAAATTTCACCCCCTGGTCCCAGTTAAGGCAAAACCAAGCAGCCTGAACCACAGCCTGACAAGGAGAACACATTAAGCTCTGGAACAAAAGCATCCAAGTCGACCTGTTTTGCAGACTGATTAATAGAAATAAGCTCCAAGGACTAATCACAAGCCGAGCCCTGTTTTGCAGATTAATAGAACAAAGACACACGCGAGGAGGGGAGGTTACAGCACTGGAATACAAATAAGAAAAGGTAGACACCAGGCTTTCCCCTCCACTCAAGTCACCTCCTCTAAAGCCAGATTTACTGACCCAAAACCAGGGTGTCACATTCAGGGATGACTCAAAATGCAGCACCAAAGAGGTCTGGGTTCTCTCCGTCAGCCTAGCACCGAATGAGCCACCTAGGTTCCACCTTCTTTGGAGATTCTGATTTAAAAGAGGAAACAAAATTTCTCAGCAGGACGATGCATGAGTCGGGGTGCTTTCAGGGAATCTTTTTCCACTTCAGCCAGGCAATCAACAACACTTGCTGACTGGGACAGATGCTTCCAACTCCCCATCTTTTGCAATGGCCTCACGGTGACACAGGTAATCTGTGGAGTGTGTGTGTACGTGCAGGCGCACAAATATACAAGAACTCGATTCATGATGACAGAACAAAGTTAGAATAAGAGATTCAATTTCCAAATTACCCCTAGACACAACACACATTTTACAACTGGAGAATGTGGCTTTTTTTCCTGACTGTAAAAATGAAACTTACCCACTCTAAGCACATACAAAATCCCAGGAAGGTAGAATGAAAAGGAAAAAAAAAAAAAAAAAAAAAGAACACTCATAAAAGAAAACCGCTGTTGTATTTGCGGTGTATTACCTCTCAGTTTTCATTTTCTCTCTATATTTATATACATTCTTTATAATGTTACGATCCCTCTGTATATTTTTGGTGGGGATATGGCTTTTGAAATGCTCAGTGCCAAGCATAAGAAGAAAAACATACCATTGCTCTCTGATGACTGATGCTAATTCTTGACTAAAACCAAGTGAGTGTATGAGTTTTTACTGGAATTGTAAAATCTTCATCCATGCGAGATCTGGTAAACTGAAGACAGTTTACACAGCTTGAGAAACAATCTTTAGGAATGGAGAGGTCTACTTTTTGCCTGATTTTTCTCCTTGATGATTTTCTGCAGCAACTACTTTCTTTTCTTCTCTCTCTCTCTTTTTTTGTAGACAAAGCTTTTTTGGTGTCATTCAGAAGAAGAGTATTTGAGTCAATGGGCAGGGAATGGATTTTCTCTGTCATATTTGTATTCCGTGTTATCGATAATCCAATTATTCTGTTCATTGCAACAATCAACAAAGTAAAAATACATTTATAATGAAAATCATAAATTTCAGCAGTTACAAAATCTGAGAACTGACTCCAGAGCACAGTTAAGCCTGTGGTTTACAGGCTAGCCAAACTTCAAAATTTCCAAAGAAGTGATCGTGTTTCTCTCTGGCTTTTCAAGGAGACTTCGAACTCTCCAGAAAGTAATTCCTCTAGCAAATAAACTTAAAAACCAATTACCTTCCTTGGTACCAGATCTTCCCTTTAATGGTAATATTGAACAGCACATACGATGTGTTTGAGCGCAAGAAGGTACTCAATACCCCGGCTATCCCCCTGCTTTCACAGGCCGGCCTTCGAAGCTTGCCTTGCAAGGGGCAACCACACAGAACTCACCTCTGGGAAGAGCTGTCTAAAAGCACAAAGGTCAGGGCCAGCATTATACACACACACTTGGGTTTTCCATTTTCCTACTCATTCTGCTCAACCTACAGGTAAATACTTGTCCTTACAGAATTATATTTTTTTTTTTCAGGGAGAGGTTGAATTTGGGTAAGAAAAGGAACTTCCTTGTTATTTCCTTTGAAAAAACGGGAAGTATCAGAAGAATGCTTAGTAACAGAGGCATCATAAGCAAAACCTACGATCATCATTCTCAAATCCTTCCTATGGATTTATTTACTTATTTATTTTTTAAAGATTTTATTTATTTGAGAGAGAGAGAGAGACATCGGGTGAGCAAGAGAGAGCATGGAGGGGGGCGGCTCCCCACTGAGCAAGGAGCCTGATGGGAGGGCTCCATCCCAGGACCCTGAGATCATGACATGAGCCAAAGGCAGACGCTTAACCCACTGAGTCACCCAGGCACCTGGATTCATTTATTTAAATAATATAAAAGTAAACCCCACAAACTAAGTCTCTTAAGCAAATTTCCTTTCCACAATCTTTTTTTTTTTTTTTTTTTTTTGGCATAACACCGAAGGAAAAGAAGAAAAAGAGCAAGAAGGTGGCTAGTAACAAGCCAACAGCGTATTTCCAACTAGTCTTGCCATCAGCAATTTCTGATTAGATTTTAGTCTAGCATCTCTTATTTTGTTCTGTAAAGATCAAAGCAAGAAGGCTTTTTTGTTTAATTGATTCCTGATTTACAATAAAAATAGAGACCCCAACTATGGCTAGTGAGAGGGGGATAGATTTTTAAATCATTAAGACAATACGAAGTTTTTTTCCCAGTTTCTGTCTTCAGTAGTCCTCTTTCTAGAACCATGGTATTCCAAGCTACTTTCCATTGCTTATGAAGCCTCCTGTGGTATGGAAAGTATTCAGTATTCAGTATTAAGATTGATATGCCCCACAATTTCAATATATACTGTAGCTTGAAATCGAGTGAGAAAAACAGTGATCTCCAGTTATTAAGCCACATCAGAGGCACTTAGTTTCGTGTACAACCATTTTGTACATAATATGTACAAGAAGTGCCTACCCAGTTTTAGGAAAAAGTGGAAAATCAGTGTGTCAACTCTGAATTTTTTCTTCCTTTATAAACATCATTGGTTTTATTTAGCCTTCAATGTTGATTTACTGTAGGATCATATGAAATTTTAGCACTATTTTTTGGGGGGTGGCGGAGGAGATGTGATCTATCCTAAATCGACCATGCCAAACATTAGGGACATTAGGACTGAAAGTATCTAAATTACCCAAAGTATCACCAGCACCTTCAGATGCTGGCTTGGGAAATTTTATCTTGGGAAGAATCTTATTGAGGTTGGTTCCTAACCACTTCCTCTAATTTGCCTTTATACTCCAGGTGTTTCCCATTGTTGCCTTTTTCTTTCCTGCCGCAAATTTCATACTTGGACATTACTGGTCTTAGTAACTGTATTTATACTTTAACCAAGCCGATCTTTTCTCATATTTGAGCAAAACAGTCTTTCTAGTCCTCCCCTGGATTAATGCAGATTTGTAACTCATCTCAACTACTCTTTACAGAACGCATGCACATTCTGCGAACCCACAGGCCTTCACATTTACCATTAGCTTCCTGTTTGAGCAGCTCCATGGAATATTCCACATTCAATTTATAGTCTCCATCCAAGATTACCTTTATTTTTCCTGGGTGAAAATGCACTACCAAGCATTACTCATACATTTCAAATGATACTTCATGTAAGTGACCTTAAAAATGCCCCCTCTGTCTTCATTTAACAGACATCTATTCACACTTCCATGTCTTCTGACCACATGCAGCCCATGTATGAGGTACCTTTCCTAAATGGTTTCCACTTACCCGGATCATAAGCAACCTGCCGTGCAAGGAAGCTGTACACTATTTGCCTTCAAAAATTTTCTTTCTCTCTCTCACACACACACAAACAGGAGGAATCACTTTCCTAGATTATGCTTCCTATTCATCTCTTTTCTGCCTCTTTACTTCTCCCCTTCTCCCCTGATGTACCAGCATAAAAAAAGAACAAAACAGAACAAACACAAAACAACCAATCAAATAAACAAACAAAAATAATAACCGTTATAAAACTACACAACTGTTACCTTTCAGGGGAGAAAATAATATTTACCGAGTGCCAAGAACTTAACATACATGACCACATTTTAATCCCATAAAAAATACACCAAGTAGTGAAAAACATAATGGCTTTGGGGTTGATTTCCAGTTCTGCCACTTCAGGAAATGTGTGTCTTTGGGTGGAGTTAGCTAACTTCTCTAACTTTCAATTTTTATCATCTCCCCAATGGGTGGTAATCTTATTTTCCTCATAGGGTCGATGTAACACTTAAGAACAATGTGATATAAGGTACCTTGATGTGGGTGATGCTTAGTATATAGTAGTTGTTACTATTTCATACCCATTTGACAGATGAGAGCTGGAATAACTTGCCTAACAAAGTAAAGGCATCCTGTTTCTAAAGTCTGCTGCCGCTACCCTCCACGGCCTCCCATCAGTAAGGAGAACAGGGTTGCAGGTGTTTAAGCTACGTCCAGTCTGAGGATTAGACCTTTCAGGGTACGTCTGCCCACTGGGGAGGTTCTGCCAGAAGTTTGTTAATAAACTTGAGGAGCAGATGGCTTCACGGAAGAGCAAGTCAGAAAGAAGAGCTTAGCCCAGTTTCAACAAAGCCTTCCCTGTCAGAGGGATGTCCCTGAGCACAACACGGTTTGGCCTGTCCCCAACAAGCCCCCACGGGCTTAGAGGTGAATCATTAGGAGGTGCGTGACATCATGTCTTGACTGCTTCTCAGAGAGCAGCCCAGAAGGGCAGAGGGCCTCTCTCCTGTGGAGCAGAGAACAGAGCATGGCTTTGATTATCACGCCCTATTGTGAAGCAACTTGGGCAGCCCGCAGACTCATCGGAAGGCAGAAAGGGAGGAAGGCCATGCAGATGTGGTGCCGGGCCAAAGGAGAGCACTCCATGGCAGCAGCAACCTCCAAAATGTGTGCTCCAGGGCCCATTTCACCTTCATCACTGATCATCGGGACAATTAAATGAACCTGGGGAGATACGGGACTCAGTAGGGAGCACATGGGCATAGGGCAGAATGCATGGCAGGAGGCAGGGCAGCAGCAGTGACTGGAACCAGGCAAATTTGGGTCAAGACTGTCAACTGGACCCCAGTGCACTCACTCTCTGGTGATACCTGGAGAAATTCACATTACACTTACGGTTCAGAGTATAAAATCAGAAATCCATGTTGGTCAAAGAACTTGAAAAGAAATGGCACAGAATCCACATGACTTTAATTCATCTCTAAAAATTCAGCCACTGGGAATTTGACCATTAAGAAAAGAGAATACCACATGTCTGATAACTGGTTTCTAACGTCCAAAGAACTTCCTGAGTGGCCAGCTGGTCTAGCTTCCTACCAAACTCACACTTTACACTACCTACTTTTGCTGCAGCTTGAAGAAACGGTCTTCAACTCTAATAGAAACTTCTACAGTTGCTCCTAGCCTGGGGATAAAGCATCTGAAGTACAGAAATGGCAAGAAAGAATCTAAGAATACTGTTGGAGGCTTCCTCTGAAAATTCTCACTGCCTTCAATGTTAGGTTTGTCCAACTACTCCCATTCCTCACCTTCTTATTAAACCATGCTCACCTGGAGAGACGTTCTACTCTCTGTATTTTTTTTTTATTTTTTTATTGTTATGTTAATCACCATATATTACATCATTAGTTTTTGGTGCAGTGTTCCATGATTCATTGTTTCTACTCTCTGTATCTATGAATGTTCAGGATGGATCTAATAGGAACAAAGCTCACAAACATAGTTTAGTGCTCTGTTTGGTTCCATCTTGCTCTACCATCTCTAGTCCTCCTGGTAGATTCATGGCTATGCTTGATCTCATATTGGAAACATTCTGTCCTTTGCAACTCATGACTCCTCTACCTTCAGTCCGTCGGCCACAGACGTGTCTCTACCACCACCGCCCTCCTTCATTCATTCAGCTGATACGGACAGAGCACCCACCATGGGCCAGACACTGGGCTCCCCGAGGGGATGCAGAGAACAAAGCTGACAGGGTCCTCGCCCTCATAGAGCTTAGAGCCACTGTGTCATCGCCTTCCATCCCCCAGCAGCGGTTGTGGTTGAAAAGGAGCCTGTTTGTGTTATATGAGAAAATGATAGAACAGCCAGCAGCCAACCAGCCAGCTGGGTCTCAGTGGTAAGGGCCAGGGCATGCTCTCTGGAGCCTGGTATGTGGACCCATGAAAGGCAGGCCTGACTGCAGCAGGGGCACACTCCCAGCACTGCCTTCTTGGTGCATATGCCCAGGGCTGCAGTCTTCCTCAGCCGCTACCTGGTGCCACAGAGGGGAAAAAAGCCACAGGCACCCAATATGTACTCCCCGCGGATGTGTGTGCAAAGGAATTGTGAGTCATCTCTACGGAGCAGAAAGGACCAGAAGGAGGTGATCCATGTCTTATGACGCACTGAGACACAGATTTTTTCACAGAAAACCCTAGGCTCTGTAGCTCATCAGGCAAACAAATACTGGATCATTCCTTTATCTGTCTCCTCAATATCCCTACTTCCCCCCTAGGAGCACCTTACCCAGAATCCTGAGAGCTCCTGAAAAGTATTAACCTGGATTTGTGTGCCCCTTCTGCAACTAAATGGAAAAAGCTAAGTCTTCCAAGCAGCCCCTTCCTGAAATGCCTCAGGTCAAGGAGTAGGAGGACATCTGGTTACGAGGATATCCCGGTTTGGTCTAAGGAGCTCCGCATAGGAAGGCTGGATTCCAGTCCGATCTCTCCCCAATCCCTTTGGGCAAGTCACCGTCTCTGTCAAAAATTCTATCTTGGCCTCCTCTGGCAAAAGGAGGCAATACCGAGCAGCACCTGACATACAGGCACTTGTAAACACTGCTATTATTAATTATTATTATTAATACATACTCTGCTTACTTCAATCGTTTAGAATTATTTTTTAACTTAAATTTTAATTTAAGTGAAGCCCAACTGAGAGAATACATGGGGCAGTTCTCTGAGTGAAGTCATCATCCACATGTGAGGTTATTACTGTCGTTTGCTAGTTGAGGTCATCTCTCAGAATGTGCAGACAAAAATTTAATTTATGCCAATAGCTGATATCAAGCATATGCGAATGCACGCAAACATTTCTATGCCCCCCTCCACATTCTTTTACACAGCTACCACTGACAACGTCAGATAAAGGCGTCAGGACAGGCTTTAAGGGTCTGGATGGAGCAGGGTGGAAAGGAATTGAGTGTGATCCAACAGCACGGGCCCTGCATAACCCGGCTTTGGAACTGCTACTTTCTGATATGGCTATGAATGGGACGTAGAAAGCAAAGCGATCGGTTTTGCTTTCTCCTTTTTCAAATAAACAGGGCACTTGTTAAACCAGAAGTGAATCTGATCCCACGCAGCTTTAAGAACAGTCAGCTGCATTCTGGAACAGGCAAAAATGTAAACAGAGCCTGTAACCCTAGAGCAGGGCAGAACACCCATAGGTTTCATATGGGAGAGTCTATGGGCCCCATGCCAAGAAAAATGAAATGTAAGCCTGGGCCTTTAAACAGAATCATGTAAAAGCAGAGTGCATATTTGTTTAACACACACACAGACCTTTTTCTGTGCCAGTACCTTTCTGAACCCTCCTGAATAAAAGCTGGAATCCCTGAGCCAGTGGTAGGAACCAATACTGTTCATACATTCCTGTTCTTTAGCATGAAAGGACTTTCCTGCTGAACATGGAGAGGTTTCTTTTTCTTCTTTCTTTTCTTTCTTTTTTTTTTGGCCCAAGTTAATTACAAAGTATGACTGTGAAAATAAAATAAATGAGCCCATTCCACCCATCCCCATATCTGAATTCTATCATATGAGTTGCCAATTGGTTTCCTAATCCTCTTATTCAATATCTGCTGTTAATTTGTTCGCTATTTCAAGAACGTGAAGACTGTCAGCAAAATACATGATGCATTATAAAACTTACAGTTGGAAATAAAAGCATCTGAAGCTTTTCTGACAGGGTAAACATAAAGTACTATTGCACTAATCAGAACAAGGAAATGTGAGCAACCTTGTAGCTATTTCTGTGCAAACACGATCACAAACACTGCAGCAGCATCAACACTTAACAACTCCCACTTTCAAAAATGCTGAGAAAATTATATCTAAATGAATGAATGAATGAACTCAACATGTTTGTGGATCCGCAATGAGGGACAGGGAGGAGGGGAAAAAAACCTCCCGCTCACCCTTCCTTGGCAGATGCTACTCAATGGGCTTTCTCTTGTTCCTGCAGACATTTTAGAATTACACCGTCTAGGCCCGATCTAATTTTCCTGCCACAGAAGTTAAGGCACTTCCTCCACAGTTACTGAATCTGACAAATTACACCTGGATCTACTCTAACATGAAAAAGTGTGTTCTTTGTTCCTGACCTCTTGGTCAGCATTGAGATCAAATTCCTGGACATCGGAAAGTCCCACTCATATTCATTAAAAGCCACGGGAGACCAGCCCTGCATTTCTGTTCAAGAGGGGAACAAGGTGCAGCCACTGCCGAACAATACGGCTGCTCCGCTTGGGTCGGAGCACTACCGGCTTTTTACTTTTTGCAGCTTGGCTCCTGATAAGTTAGTACCTGTATTTTTTTCGACACAGCATCAGTATCAAAAGAGCAATTGAAACAAACAAAAAACACACAAACAAAAAAACCAAAGGGCCTGGTCGATTTTTAAATGGTGAGCGAGTTTCCTGAAACCTGCTTGTACTAAGATGCTGGCTATAGATCCAGTAACCAAAATTACAAAGCTGATTTCAAAAAATTCCACCTTCCCCCCTACCTTGGCCAGACAAACAGATTAAAAGTTTGTCTCCTCCTTCAAGCCATACTCTCAGCCTTCGGAAAAGACAGAACTCAGAGTGATCATAAACAGGAAATTAGAAACCAAGGTGGTGGCAGAAAATCAACACGAGGGATACAAGAAATCCACAAGCTTTCCTGTCGTGGGACCCAAGTCCTAGGCAGACCTAACCGCCTGGCAACACAAGACCTTTTCTTTCTCCCCCAAAGAGGAAGAGAAAAGCATAATAGGAGAAGTTAAGAAAAGCTGTGTCTAAACCATTATTCCCAACGATGCTAATACATCAGTCTTGATTCCTTTCTTCAAGATACTTGGAAGAACAAGATGGTGAAGGAATATATACAGAAGCCACGGAACCTGCCATGAGGCCTCCCGAGGCAGGGGTGCTGCCTGGATCTAGTCAGCTCTTGCCCTCCTTCCAAGGGAGCACCTTTCTTACGGGAGAAGGCAGCACACTTACATCTTCTTCTGTGTAGGTAGACCACTGAATTTCCCCAGACCTCTTCCTCAGGAAGCTAAGAACTACCACAGTGCACTCCTATTGCAAACACACACAGATCCTTGGAAGTGGTGTAAGTTATTCTCCCCATACAGATTCCAGCTAAATTGTAAATTAGAGACATTGCTTTAATTCTCTCTCATCTTTGGGAAGCTTTCAGCTGTGCTACAAGTTAAAACAGCATAATGAATATGGACTAATACTCCTTTTCTATACTAAAAGCAAGTCACGATCCACATTTTTAAAATACAGGAATTACAGCTATCTTCCTGGTGGGATGACAGTCACCTTTGAGAAACCCATGACAGGATGGAAATCCTTCATATCAAGGGTCTTATTTTGATTTCTGTTTGGAAATTAAGACCACTAGTAATATCAAAATTCACTGGAAAAGCCTGGGAATCAAACTTAAACTGGTTTACATTGTTTGGCGGCTGGAGTAACTAATGGATTACTAAGCAGGCATTCACCTATGGGTGAATCTCGGGGATGGAAAAACCTAACTTCTGAAGGGAGTAAAGTGATAGCTCTGGTATAAATCCCCCCAAACTTTGCTTCTAGTCAAATTCTTAAGTGAAAGTGGTTACAACGTGTACAAGGTATTAAAATAAACAAGCATGCCAGCAAATATGGATACTCTTCGAAAATTTCAGCTTTGGTGACCATTTAAGCAAGTCATGGATGAGAGATACTAGGGCAGACATTGTTGGCCCTATTTTACAAAAACAGAAGTTCAGCGATTGGCCTTGTGTCACTCAATCAGCAGCGGCTGAATTTAAGCTCGAAAGCACCCCATCTGACTCCTAGTCTAATAGTCTTCGTATGAAGATGGACAAAAGTGTCAAGTAGATTTGGAAGACTAAACCCCCTGTAATCAGTAATAGCTCACACTCATTAGATGCTTACTCTACGTCAGGAAGTCTTTGGTGTGCTGTGGATGCATTAACTCACTTTCTTCATAGCAACCACATGGAAGAAGTAATGCTGCTACCTCCCACTTTAAAGATGAGAAAACAGAGACAGGGAGATGTTTTAGAAACCCACCCAAGGGCTGAATAAATGGGAGAGCTAGGAAAATCTGTGCTCTCTGCACAGAAAGGCTAGCACGGGCATTCCCAAATCAATGTTCAGATTATCAGCAGTTCTGGGAATATTAATTTTTTTTTAAATTTTTTAATTTAAATTCAATTTAGTTAACATATACTGTATTATTAGTTTCAGGGGTAGAGTTTGGTGATTCATCAGTTGTATATAACACCCCGTGCTCATTACATCAGGTGCCCTCCTTAATGCCCATCACCCAATTACCCCATCCCCCGCCTTCCTCTCCAGCAACGCTCTGTTTGTTTCCTAGAGTTAACAGGTCCTTTATGGTTTGCCTCCTCCTCTGTTTTCATCTTATTTTATTAATTTTAACAAAATATCTTCACAGTGAGATCCGAATTACTATACCTCCAAAATATATATTGAAACTGAAATTTGCTTTTCATCAACCTCTGTATTCTTAGTCAAAAGACAAAGTACAGCAATTCCTATGGGTGACACAAATTCCATTTAAAGATCTCCCTTATTGTAAAGAAGTGCTAGGCAGGAAATAGTTTAAACTTTCTGGAAATCACATGTTATGTGTAAAGACAACTTTAGGATAACATTTCAGAAGACTCACCCTGCTTACCTTCTTGATTAAACCATCCTATTAAAATAAACAATTTCTGAATGACATCAATTCTGCTCAGACATAAACATTGTCTGAAGTCTTCACGCCCCATCACATCACATATATCTGCCATCAAAGACGGATTATGCCTCATCACATCACATATTTGAATTACTATGTGTTTTGTGTGTTTTTTTTTTAATTTTTAAAATTTTTATTTTATTTATTTATTTTTTAAATTTGAGATGCTGCAAGATCTGCCTCTGGATCCAAAATCACTCCCTCATTCATCACAGCCATCAGCTGGTGTAGCTAAACCTTATCCTATACAGATTTGAATCTGCTCGGATAATGGAAGAAGTTTGTTTCCTATCATCATTTCAGCAACTATCAATCCGGAGATCTCTGAAAGTCTGGCTTGTTCAGGAATGGCTTTCCGTGTTCCGTGCCTTTGAAAGTCTTCAAAAATCATCTTCGGGTATTAAAAAAATGATCTTAACTCCAC